>NW_018128048.1:857200-862739 GCF_001952655.1 Monopterus albus
GGGTGGGGGGGGGTTTCCACTTCTCCATGCCTTCTGTGCACCTTCTGCTTTTCTTCAGGTTGTTATGCAACTCATACTAGCCTCTCCTAGTTCTGCTTTCACCATCTGACTCAGTCTCTCCTCTCTGCATCATATCCACATGGAAATAGTTTTCTTCTGGTGCCCCATTTTTCAGTTGGCCTTCCTGGAATTTATAGGTTTTAGCCTCTCTACCGCCTCTTCTCTCACCACACAGAGTTGTGGGTTTGGCACGTCTGTTGAGTTTGACTTCAGGTTACTGACTCGGACATGGCTACTGCTGTTGGAGTTTACAGGATATGTGATCCATAACTACGTTAGTCTAAGTCTCAAAAAGGAAGTGTTACAAAGAGACATTTGACAAAGGCTTAAAGGCAGACAGGAACATTCAGCAGCAGATTTTAGGGCAGATGGCTGGATGCTAAGAAAAGTATCCAGCATTGTTGCAATGTGTACAGTTTGGAAAATCTGTTATTTTAATCTGTGTGAAATCTAGGCCTAATATTGTGTTAAGGGTACTGAAGGGATTTTCTGTACAATGATGACATGGATAAGAGGGAGAGGAAATGTTTGAGGTTGAGGAAAGGAAAAACTGTATAGTTACACATGGTAAAAAAAAAACAAACTATAATGGGTTTTTTGAATGAGACATGAGACAAGGCTTGTTCCTAAAATTGCTGGTATGCCTATTAAGAGCTGTCGGATCTCATTCACTCCTGGTGGAGCCCTGACAGCATCTTCCCAGAATTAGACTCATCCTGGCTTGTGCTGAGCGGCTTTCGCCCTGCCCCGGAGCCTTATCTACTCAGAGCCTGCCAAAAGAGACTCAGTCAGATCCTGCTTTGTCCCATGCACAGCAGAACCCTACATTATAGCACTCAACCACACTGCAGACTGCACTCATACTAAAGTGTTTCTATGGCATGGCATCATTTTCCACTTTCCTGAGGACTGAGACAGGAGATGACACCTCTGAAAGAGATTTTTGACTTTATGCGCAGCACCAGTCTAACTGTGATGAATCTGTTTTTGCAGGAGCCAGTCAGCATGTCGCAGAGCAGGTTTAGAGATATCTGGAGGTAGCCTCCTCAGTTTGGTAATGGACTTCTTGGAGCTGATGAGGTGACAAAAGTGGATGGAATAAAGTTGGCTTAGATAGGAAGTGTGAGAGACAATGAAATAAAAAGCAAGATAACCACTGAGGTGGAACGTGTGGAATGTCCGTGCAGGTATCTATCAGATAGAGATGGAAACCTACTGTATGAAAATGCATGATAGAATTTGAATCTGCCCATGTAAACGCTGGCAAAGGGTGTGAGTAATTACAGAGATGAAACAAGAATCGAATTTCTTCAGAGTATTTTAGATGTTATACCTATCTTGTTACTGTCTGCTGATTAAAATACCTACAGTTTTAAGCTCTGGGTGTTCTCTGGGATGACTGAACATATAACAGTGGCCCATTTTAACTGAATGTTACTTAGTAAGGCAGAAGCTCATCCTGGAGGATCCCTATTGTAACCCCGTTAACTGTGCTTGACACCCATCCCATATGCGAAATACTGCCTACCCACTGTCATGGAAGGAATTGCCCATTGAATGAGAAAATCAGTTAGAGTAAGAGCATAGTACTAATGGGGAAAGAAATTTTATTGCAGTTCTGGTGCTTTCTGGAGGTATTAAGCCTATAATGAAGCAAAGTCCAATGCATATATAGGCAGTTAGTTATTCAAGTTGTGTTATGTGTAAACTGACAGAAAATCATACATGATTTAAAAAATAAAAATGAGCAACTCCAACTTGATATAAATGAACCTCCTTTGGTTTTGTCCTTCATATCAGTAGTTTTAGATATGACTGTGTTGCATCATTTATTGACTTCTACAAATGAAAGAAATTTTGTTTTAAAGGATGAATATATGCATAATCATAAATTGACCTGTGCTATCCATCTGATATATACAATAGAACTTGAACATGACAAGCTTATAAATTTTATTACCAAAAATAAGTTGCCTACTGACTTGATGTCAGTATACAGGTCAGCAGTGGACTGCTGGCGTGGTGTCATCCAGGAGCCACATGGCAATTTGGCTCGAGTTGACCAAACGGTTGCTGCCTCCCACTTCTTCCCATCTTTCTGCATGGGGTCTTGTTCCATCCCACACAGCATATTGTATTTATAACTCTGGTTCTTCCTCCCTCCTCTCCTTACCTCATCCTACAGTCATACTATCTTTTACTTCACAGTTGCAGCATGAGACTGCTCATCTATTTGATGTGACAAACCTCATGCTTCAGCCAGCATTTCATTGGCTATGAATAGCCCAGATGCTAGGTGTGACTCCAACCCCATATTTTTGTCTTGTTGATTTTTCTTTATGCCCTCTCTATACACTCACTGTCTTAGCTGGCAACTCAAAGGATATGTAAGAATAAGAGGATGTAGGCAAGGCCAAAGGAAGCCAAAAGAATTGGGCTTAGTTGGGTCAGAAGTGTAAAGCCTCAGGAAGGAATTTTCCTCTTTATGAACTGGTACAAACTGTATCCCAGTGTCACAAATGTGTAAGAGATTCTTTGGGCACTTGGTATGTAGGAGGATGTGGATACATTATTCTCAGTTGTGATGTACTCTTAATTATTGTATTGAGGCAAAGCATTTAAATGCATCTCTTATAGTATGTATTGTTATCCAGACAACTATTAAATAGAGGCTACCTATACCTCCTGTCTACTCTGCAGCGGGCCCAGGCTCGCCAGATAGATGTTTCGTGAAGCAGTAGCTTTGCTCCACTGATCTCAATGGTTTCGGAGATCTCTGCAGACATGCCTTTGGGTTTTCCCATCACAACATTTTTTCCACCCACTCTCACTGGCTGTGTTGTCTTTTTGTGTCTGTTCCTGTTTACAAGATGTTGCTGAACTACAGGGTAGGAACTGATTCAGACCTGCACTTGGGGAGCTACAGTGCTGACAGCTCTATAGCTAGAATGTAGCAGATGAGCCTGGTTTTTGGTGCTTTTTGCTGGTGTCACTGTGCATATTTTCCCTACTCTTTTACATGTTTGTTTTGGGGAATTTGGCATTTTCAGCCTCTCCATTTTATCAGAATTTTAATGGAACTCTTATGTATTGGAAATTTTAAAGAATCTGTTTGTGGATATGTGGGGTAGACAAGTCATATAAACCAAGAGCTGAGGACTGACATGTTTGTCTGCCTTGCATCTAGATTTGTGTATTTCAAAGAGAATGTGAGAGACTGACCTTATTATAATTACGCCAGTCTGTAATCTGCTACAGTGAAGAGATCACTGGGCATATTCACATCTGTAATCTGCTACAGTACATTTGAATATGTCCAGTGACCTCTTCACAATGTGGCTCTTTGTTTGCTCTTATTGCTTAACACTACTGAAAGGCTTGAGTCTCTCACACATTTGCCCTGCGTAATAACAACACAAGAGTCTATAATGTTGAGGCTGTGTTGTTTTAAATATTGGTGGGACAATGAAATATTATCCAGGAAGTCCAGTAGGAGGAATGGACTTCCTGCATAAAACCTATTATTCACAGACAGATTTTACAACCAGGAAAGTTAGTAGCAGCTGTTTTATCTTTGGTTGTTGTGATATTGCCAGAGTGGATTAAAGAAGAGAGTGGCGGCAACATCTCCATTGACTACTTTTCTATTTTAACGGCTCTGGCTCTCAAGGTAAACAGCAGAACTGCTGTTTTTGGCACAAAATAATCTACCAGGAATGACTGCATAATATCTTGCTGGATGACATCACACTGCGTTGCAGAAAAAAGGTGAACCAGAGCCATGCAACACTGGGGACTAGCCTGTGGTGCTAATGCATTTAACAGACTTCACCCAGTACAGATGAAGGAGAGGAGCTGTGTTTTTCCACTTAGGGCAAATGTCTGTTTGTATCTAGCCTAACTGCTGCTGTTCTTTATACTTGGGTGTGATTGACGTCAGGCCTCTCACTGGTCTGCTCTCATAAACCTGTGTGTGGCATTCTTCCACAGCATCTGAGTGACACGCATCATTACCAAGCAAAATATTCAGCATGGAGACTGTAGGAACCTTGTTATCAGAGTTTATATGAAATCACCCTGATTCCTTTCAGAGATCATAAACACAAGCCAACACTTGGTTCAGGGTCTTGAGTCAAGAATGTCATCTTTAAGCAGCTGTCCCCACTGTGTGTGCATCCACACACTAATTATCAAAGGATCTGATTGACCTGATGGGCTGATGTCACTTTATAAATTATCTTCAGTACATAAGTGTGTGTTGAAATAAAATGTAGTAGTGATGGAGCCATTACAAGTAATTAACTATGAACTGGTATTCACTGTGGCAGTGACATGTTCAGAATGCGCATGTATGTTGACCATTTAATAGAAAGTGGTAATTCCACCTTAAACCACTGAGAATAGCCTTTTCTGTACCTGCCAGATTTATCTTTTCACATTCTCCTTTCTCCCTCCTTATGTCCAACAGATTCGTTACATTTCTCAGACACAAGGTTTGCCAGGAGAACGTCTATTGAACGCAGGGACAAAGACGCTGCGGTTCTTTTGCAGAGAGTCCGACTCACTTTATGCACCATGGAGACTAAAGGTGAGGAGCATTCACACACCTTAAAAAATTGCCAGTATTTCCGTTTAGACACACCAACCTCAATAGCATGAATGACACTGTTTATAGGAATAAATTATTAAAACCAAAACATAACTGAGCATGTAAACTGATTTATTGAATTCAGTTCTTATGTCTCCATTAAACTTTTTCTTTTACTGCAGTCAACAGAGGAGCATGAGACAGAGACGGGAATGAAATCAAAGGAAGCAAGGAAGTATATCTTCAGCTGTTTGGATGACATAGCGCACGTATGTTCAGCTGCTTGGACCACAGTGTATTTAAATGAGAAAGTTAGCATGAAATGTTTGAGGGTGCGGGTCTGTACCAGAGGAAGTAGAGCTACAAATATATGAACAGAAAATAGCTTGCACTTCTTATTGCTGGGAAAGAAAGCAGCATCTATTAGCTTAAGCTTAACTTCCCTTCAGTTAAATGGTAAACCTCAATTTAAAAATGGAGGTTCAGGTTTGATTTGATTTATTCATTCAAGCATGTAAAAACAGTTGATATGTCAACACATGTAATTTCACTCATATCCAACAATACTAATCCAATATCAATTTACTTATACCTAGTACATACTTGAACGGAGTAGGAAGAAGTTAGACTTATCTAGTCCTACCCCATGACATCATTTTACAACTTTTAAATCCTAAGCAATATCTCTAGATAAATAATTATCCTCTACACCACACAAGTAATATACTACAGAATTATTACAGAGTGTTAACATTCTACATAATTACATTCATGGTTAATTATCTTCTACGCCACACAAGTAATATACTAAAGAATTATTACAGAGTGCTAACATTCTTACCCCACACCCACAATGTTCCATCTGATTAATCATTAAACCTGTTCTTGCAT
>NW_018128048.1:864412-872401 GCF_001952655.1 Monopterus albus
GTTCGACCTAAAACCATATTGGCAATCAGAGAGGATTTTATGTTTGTCAATAAATGTATCTAATCTGTATTTAAAGAGTTTTTCCAGAATTTTTGAAAATTGTGACAACAGAGAAACCGGTCTATAATTTGTGAAGTTGTGCTTATCACCAGATTTATACAGTGGAATAACCTTTGCTATTTTCGTATTATTGGGGAACTGCCCAAGTCGAAACGACATGTTAAAAACATGGGCTAATGGTTTGTATATCCCCTCAATTGTCATAGTGATACCATCACTATCACTAGATGTTTTATTACCACATTTGTTCACTATCTCTATAATTTCCTTTTCAACTATGGGCTTTAGAAACATAGAACTCATATTACTTTCGATTGTATTGTTATTTATAGTGACGGATGTATCATCTGTACAAATGCTTCTTGCTAAACCAGGACCAACATTCACAAAAACCAGGTTTCACTCACTATTCTCTGTAGAAACAAACCACAGGTGGAAATTCCCCAGGCAACCAGTAGTGCTTGTTCAGGTCTGTACTTTTCTAAGGGAGAGGAGATTGTGAATGTATAGCGATGAGTAATGGTTAAGCATTTGTAGGAAATACATATAATAATCCTTCTGTTATTCATACATTTTGTTTCCATTTCTGTATGAAAATGTGCTGTACAAATATACTTGCCTTACGCAGCATCCGGTATTTTGTTTCGTTTTATATCAGTTTTTAACATTATCGTATTAATGAAGTTATTTTGACTATTTTACCAGTAACATATTTGTATTCCAGGTGAACTTGGTGATGAATCTGGAAGGTAGTGACTTGCTAGCAGAGAAGGCAGACCGTCGAGAGTTTGTGGGCCTGCTGAAGAAGATGCTGTTGATTGATGCAGAGGAGAGGATTGCCCCCATTGAAGCTCTCAGCCACCCCTTTGTGACAATGCAACACCTGCTCGACTTTCCTCATAGCAACCAGTGAGATCACTTTGCCTTTGATTTTCAGGCATGTTGTCATTTTGATCTTGCTATATAACTACATAAATTTAACTCTACATGTTTCTCTTTTGCCCACAGTGTGAAGTCATGTTTCCACATCATGGATGTTTGCTGGACTCGTCCCAGTGCATATGAGGCGGTGAACAGAAATAAAGGTCCTTTTGTTAGACCTGTGACAACAACCGCTGCTGCCTCAGTCAACCATCCCTTCAACAAGATGGCCGGTGTTCACACACAAGTAAGTAATTCAGCATGTTTGCATCGTGATCAGCCATGTCTATCAGCATGCAGTAGGAGTTTTATCACAGTTACACACAGTCATCATCAGGTCAGGGAAAACAAATGAACCAACAGTATTTTATAATATTTGCTTTCTTGTTTCGTGAACTGGAATTGAAAAAATAGTGTGATTGTGTAATAACAAATGGTGAAGGTTACTGACGTGCAGTGTGTAATTCTGTTCATCTGCTCCTGTGAAGACTGGTCATGTAGACAATTTCCTCACCTTTATTGCTTTCGTGTTGCCGACTTGTCCATCTTATTGCATCTTAGCACTGCTGTCATGGCAACAAAATCACGTCATGCTTCTGAGGTCATGGCAACAGTGCAGATTCATGCTGTTGCTGAGGAGAAAAAAAAGAAGCTCACCTTTTTTGGCATGTATTTTTATAATGCAGAACAGGATAAAACCTGAAAACCAATTCTAACACATTACACACATAATATAATGGTCACTGCATACATTCTTCAGAAGGTATTCAGACTCTTTCACCTTTATGCTTACCTCAGTGTGCTGTTGATATAACAAGTTGATACATTTGCCATTTCTGCCACTCAGTATATACTAAATAACCTGTAATGACAAAGCAAAGCTATATTTTTTGAATGTTTTACAAATGTATTAAAAATCAAAAACTACAATCTTTGATTTACTAAAATATCCAGACCCTTCATTACTTTACCACTTTGGCAGCAATCCTGCTCTTCTTGGTTAAGTCTTTACAAGCTTTGCAGGCTTTGGGTGGGACAAGTCTATCGACTGCCATCTTCAGGTCTCTCCACAGATGTTCTGTGGGGTTTGGCTGGATCACTAAGGGACTGTTGGAAACTTGTCCTGAAGCCACTTCAGTATTGTCTTCATGTCATTGTTGTGCTGAAAGGTGAAGCATTGCCCTAGTCATAGGATGCTGCACTCTGCAGCAGGTTTTCTTCAAGGACCTTTGTATTCGGCTGCATTCATCCTGCCATCTGTTTTGACCTGTCTACCTGTACCCGCTATTCACTGTAGTGATGGTATTATTCAGGTGATGAGCAGTGCCTGGATTTCAGACATAGTGCTTGGAGTTCTGGTTTTATCTCATCAGACCAAAGAATATTTTCTCCTCCTGCTCTCAGAGTCCTTTAAATGCTGTTTGGCAAATTCCAAGCAGGCTGAAGTGCCAATATGTGTTTCATCATTATACATTAATGATCAGGTTTTCTCACTCCTATTGAGATTTGAAAAACTGATGAATGAATACTGACATTGCACATTAAAACTACTCACTGTATTTTGTTTTGTTTTGTTTTTTCTTGTTCTGGAGATTTTTTTTTTTTTTTTACTTGTGGCTTTTTTGTAATATTCTCTGAAAGGCTGCTTGGTGTTTACTACCATGCATATGGTGGCTGGGCTAGATGCATGCACAGAACAGTATAGGCTAGTTCTTGTTACTCAGTAAATATGATTATAGCCAAGCATGAGAGCATCATGAGTAGTGAAGCAGAGCCACATGCTCGACTGTTCTTTGTATCCCTCAGGCCTGTCACAGAGTAAGGTCAACAGGTTTGACGACCTTTTTCTTATTCAGCTTTAAAAGAAATCTAACCTTGGTTAGCCTGCATAAATTGGTCTCATAAAGATGGTTATCAGACCAAGATTTGTGCTGGTCTATCACAAGTGAGCCGCTGTCTTTCAACTGAAATGCCAGGCTTTTGCCCAGGGTTAAATGACTAGCAAACTAATATCTTTCTAGACACATTCCTGGGCTCTCCCTAGCTGAAAACCAGACCATATTGCCATCTTTTAGCTCTTTAATACTGCCGTTCATCATAATTTTAATAACCTCAGATAACTCCAGTCATACTTGTTTTTCCTTTTTTAGGGGTTAGCCCCATCAGCCCCCTCTGTAATGCACCCTGGAATACCACTGCAGACAGGAAGTGGTCAGTTTGGATGCAACGATTCATTTCAGCAGGCCCTCATTCTGTGTCCCCCAACTATTCAAGGTAGGATGTGTAAATGTTTTTCATTTGTTTATTACTCTCCTGGTGGTAAGGCTAAATATTGCAAAGTCAAATAATTTCCTGTTCATTATCCCTGCAGGAATCCCCAACAACGCAGCCAAGCCAGCAGGCTACTCTGTTCGAATGGAGGCGTCTGTGCCTCTGGTCACTCAAGCACCCCCCATCCAGCCTATACAAATCAGACCTGGAGTCATCACACAGGTAAGGGGGTAGCAGGGATAGGAATGATAGGCCAGATGACAACTTAAGTGACAGCTTGGCTTCACTAGTAACTATCGTTGTGAGGGTGAGTTTAGGTATTTGTTAGGATAAAACTTTGGGTTAGGTATTTTTTCATTGTTATGCGGAACATGAAGTGACACACTTGTGCTGACTAGAAGCCATAACAAATTGAGGCAAGTCAAAAAAAAAAACAAACAAACCATGGAATCTGATAGAAAGGTGAACAGCAGAGAGTGAAACATCTTCACTTCATGGTGATCTTAATGTTAGTTTGGCCACACTGAACCCAAAATGAGTTTTAATGTATTGACCTTTTCAGTGCTTATGGTAAGAAAATGTGGGCACCGTCTCCCAGTAGCAACTTTTGACTGTAAATCAAAAACTCTGCAGAAAGGATATTTTGAATATTAATTTGAATTATTATGCTGAGCTTGACAATTAATTCCCTGACCTTGACTGTGTAAAATCATGACTTAATGAAATGAACACCCATAAAATCACTTTGATTATTATGTTCAGTCAGTAGAGAAAGTTTTCAGAGCTTTTCAAGTTTTTGACATTTTGTTACATTTGAGTCGCCTTAAAATGGATTCATTTGTTTTTCTCAACAGTCTACACTAGGGTTGAAACAATATGAGATTTTCACTGTATAACTGTTTTCAGAAAATATCACAGTTTCACTGTATTACAGTATATGGTATTACTATTATCAGCTACAACAACTCTTGAAGGTTAAAGGAATGAAAACAAAAGTGTCTGTTATAAGTGACTGTGCCAGAAACCTATTTTAACTTGATCATTGTGGAGTATTTTGAGTAGATTGATGAGGAAAAAGTGAAATGAATCCATTTTAGGATGTCAGAACCATAACAAAATGTGGAAAACTTGAAAGGGTTTGAATAATTTTCATACTGACTGTATGGTGTCTTGCTATATGGGCTCTTTGGGACAATATTCAGTTAGTGATATTTCATGTCTTCCCTTTGTGTAATTCAAAAGCAGAGACATCATGTTCTTTCATATGAAATTATATTTTCTCAAATTAACAGTCATTGATAATGGGCTGATTAAGATCAGTATCATATCGCTGGTTCATGTGCCACCTGCACTCCATTTAAGAGGGTTTCCCCATCTTGTGTCACTGTATGGGTTAAGTTCAGATTTTATCTTTTTATGTGTAAGTTGATGAATACATCATTTGAAGGAACATTACTAGATGCTTTGCTTCTCTGCACATTAACAGGCCTGGTCCAACCGTGCACAGCAGATTTTGGTACCCACTTGGCAGCAGGTAACATCAGTGCCCCCACCACCAACCACGCTGGCATCTGAAACTGTGGCAGGCTCACAGAGATTGGGTGACTGGGGGTAAGCAATTTGTCTGTTTCAGAGAGTTACAGCACTTTTTTTCTTAAACACATTATCTGTCTTTGTAGTTTCAATATGTGCTTTAGTGCTTTGCTGTACACACCCTTGGGAATGGATGTATTGCTCTGATACAGCACGCAGCATGCTTGTTCCCCTGAATGTTAATGATTGATGACTCATACATGCCCTCTGTGACCAGCCAGTGAGACCATTTTGTCAGGCTAAAGGCTTTTGGCCCAATTTGCAATGTTCTTTTTTTTCTCAATGCAGGAAAGTGCGTCCTCATGGTAACCATTACAGCTCCATGATTGCACACCCTCAGCCATTCCTAGCCAACCAAATAACAATGTCCACCCACCAGCCAATCAACATAGGCATTGCACATGTGGTGTGGCCACAGCCAGCTGCCAATAAGAGAGCTAGGCCTTGTGTGAACAGGTATGACACTTGGGTTTGCCTTAAGGCACGTGTACTGTACATACACTGCTGGTTGTTTCCCCTTTCTGAATATGACATGCTTTCGTCCATAGGGGCAGTAACTTCTCCCAAAACATGAACATCCAAAATTTATCATGCCAGTCCCCAAAGATGGCCGATACAGCAAAGAATGTGGAGGAGGTAGATGAGGAGAAAGCCAGATGCCCAGAGGAAGGGAACGCTGTTGGAGAGGTGCAAAGAACAGAGCAGGTGGAGGGCAACTGCTGTAAGGTGGAGCCACACAGAGAGGAGCTTTCAGTTTCACAGGAGCTGCGCCAGGCCATGGTGATCTCTGACCTTGTTAGCCCGACTGTTAGTGTCATCAGTATCAGTAGTGACGAGGAGGAGAGCCCACAAAGACATTCGATGGGGGAGTGAGTACTAAGACTCCTTTATATTATATTTCTCACTTGGTTCTAAAATACCAGCATCTAATTAGTTGCTTTGATTTTTCTGTCTTTCTGCACACCAGATGTAAGGGTAGTGCAGATTGTGAGGCATGTCAGAGCACTGTTAGTATGGAGAGAGTCTGTTCCCTCAGTAGTCCAGACAGCACACTCAGCACCAGCTCCTCAGCCTCAGCCCAATCCAGCACCTCACCCTGCAAGCACCCAAACAGGTTTGGTTAACACAGCTGATTTAAACAAAGCTCCTACAAATGTTTTGCTTGGTCAGTACATCACCACCAAAGGCATAACTGTAACTTCTTCCTAACTGGTCACCCTTTGCAGTATGTCAGACGACGAACAGGAGAGTGGTTGTGACACAGTGGACAGCTCGCCTGCCTCAGACACCTCTGGCCATAGCAACAGTCCCTTCTCAGAGCGACGCTATGTCGCTGACAGCAACCAGAACTGTGAGCCCCGTGTTGCTTGTGTTGCCCCGGAGACCGAGCCCAGCAAGCCAACGGTTCGTACCGTTGTGGTGCCTCCAATGAGGGTGCAGAACAACAACAACAACAACCCCGCTGTCAGTGAAACACCTGGCAACACAGGTAAAACAAGATATATGATCCGCTGGTAACAGATGCATACATTCCTTATTTAACTCTGACTTTGAGTTGACATATTGCTGTATACTAGGTGTCAAGCCTAAACCCAGTTGTTAAGTGACTCATGTCAACTCTGATGGTGTTAATGACACAGAAAACCAGCAAGTGTATGAGTAGGTCATGCTGGTTCAAAGATCCAGTCACCACTGCTGCTGTCTGCTCTGCAGGTCACATGGCATGGGATTACACTGTCTTAGTAGGCCACAGAGGTTCTCACAGGTGATTATGGGTGACCTGCCCTGATGTATATGCTCTAATCTCTGAAGTGATTATTTCTTTGCTGTCAACACTCCTTACTCTGACTCCAGACTGACTCTGAGTGCCCCTGTATCTGTGGGGATGTGCACTTTGTAAAGCTACATGAGACATGCGTAATTTCCACAAACTATTTAGTGCCGTGAATAAATTGTTCAAAACATGGATAGCAACCAGAAAGCTTGAATATTTTTCTGGTTGTCTAAGGCACAATGATGTTAGCTGAATGCTTCTTTTGGGTGTTGAAATTGAGTTACGCATGCTATATGTAGGCTTTAAAACAGCTGTGATGAGTGGGACATCACTGTCTTTGTTTCCGCAACTGCTCTGATTTTAGACTGATCCGTTTATAGATCTTTTAAAGTGGAAGACTAAATCCTCAAAAAAAAAAAAGACTAATTTTGCCTTTTACACAGAGGCATCTCCCTCTCCAGTCCTCAAACTATTGCTACCAAAGTCCCACATAAAAGGGAACATCATGCTAATCTAGTACTACCGGGCATATTTATAGCCAGTGGTGTATAAGCTCAATGAACAAGCTTAGTTACAAACCCCTCCCAGATCCCCCAAATATTTCTATTTATAACCATGTAGATCATATTCAGAGGACAGATGCCAGATCAAACAGCTGAAATCACTGACAAGCCTACAAAGCTCCTGCCACAAATATTGCTATTTTTGAGTTGTAGTTGAATCTATCTGTGGCTGCACTCTTTTGCCTGTTATTTATATTGTGATATTAATAGTGGGATATCAAACTTTATTAATTAACATTTCCTCTCCATCTCTCTGTGTTTTGCTGTCCATCCCTTTTTACATGACTTCCTACCTCAGTCTTAGAGCCTTCATGCCAGTCCAAAGGGCGAGCCATTCCTGGGCGACATCACCACTCCACTCCCCTCCTCAACAGGCCACAGAAGATCGCCCCTGCATTCCAGCCCCAGCAACAGCAGCCTATGGGTTTTGGGCAGGTAAACACACACACATACAAAGAGGTTCTTACGAAGGGGGACCGGAGGGTGTGTCCCAACTATAGGGGGATCACACTCCGTAGCCTCCCCGGGAAGGTCTATGCCAGGGTACTGGAGAGGAGAATTCGACCGATAGTCGAACCTCGGATTCAGGAGGAACAATGCGGTTTTCGTCCTGGCCATGGAACCCTGGACCAGCTCTATACCCTCTTCAGGGTGGCAGAGGGTTCATGGGAGTTTGCCCAACCAGTCCACATGTGTTTTGTGGATCTGGAGAAGGCATTCGACCATGTCCCTCGCAGCGCCCTGTGGGGGGTGCTCCGGGAGTACGGGGTCTGGGGCCCTTTGCTAAGGGCCGTCCGGTCCCTGTAC
>NW_018128048.1:873008-881666 GCF_001952655.1 Monopterus albus
CTCGGGCATCTCTTTCGGATGCCTCCTGGGCGCCTTCCTAGGGAGGTGTTCCGGGCATGTCCCACCGGGAGGAGGCCCCGGGGAAGACCCAGGACACGCTGGAGGGACTATGTCTCTCGGCTGGCCTGGGAACGCCGCGGCATTCCCCCGGAGGAGCTGGAGGAAGTGTCTGGAGAGAGGGAAGTCTGGGCATCTTTGCTTAGACTGCTGCCCCCGCGACCTGGTCCCGGATTAGTGGAGGAAAATGGATGGATGGATGGACAAAGATGTAAACATGCCAAACTTGTATTCAGTTTGTAATGGTTTATCGGCTGCAGAGAGACACTGGGGACACTTGGTTCCATCCATCAAGCAGAGTATACAGAACAGTATAAGCATTAGTAAGGTAGAGAGAATTTGTGATTATTGAAGATTTATAAAATATATTTATTCTTAATAAGAAAACAGATTGCAGGGATAAAAGCACTCTCCCACTAATGCACAACTTAAATCACTGACAAGATAACGGATGGAGTGCCCCAGTGAACACAAATTCCTGTTTTATAACATTGTACTGTTAAATAATTTTGCATCTAACCCTTTTTTTTTCGGAATGTGAAGAAGTTGGCAAATTGTACCATTAAGTCCTGTTTCTAAAGTGAATCAAGCGGTTGTGAGTGACGGCACTGTGGGCATTTAGGCAATAAAGGACACAGCATTTAAATTGCAGATATTTCTTGATTTTTGGTAGCAGAGCAGCAGCCAAAAGTACACTTTGCACTCTAAATCAGACTTTATTTTACTGCAGCAGAAGCTGTTGTTGCTAACAGATGTAGCAGCTTTGCTCAAAATTACTCACAGCTGGGGCAGTGAACATTACCAGCGCTTAACGGTAAAGGCATTTTACTAGAAAACTCCTTAACTATACTGCCAGTAAAGTTAAGTGAATGAATAGAATATTGTAATGTTACACAGTAACATGAGGTGGATGTGATCACTGTTGTGAAGAAACACAACACAGACATGCAAAAACATGGAAAACAGCAGCATCTAGTGGCTCATAAAAACAGTCTGGGCCGATGATGGTGAGTCTGATTAGCAAGGCATTCTTCTCTCCTTTAGGTGCAGCATTTTGGTTCCTGCCATCAGGAATGGAATGGCAACTTTGCCCACCGGAGACCACAGGCTTATATCCCTCCCACCATGCATGGGCACACATTCGCCCTGTCCCACAGCAGCCCAAACCACTCTACAGGCCCCCACCCCCACCTTGGGGGACACCCACACTCCCAGGCCGCTTTATTGTCCTATCCCCCGTCTGGTCCGCTGGTCACGGCTGCACCCATGGCCCACCTCCTGGCTTCGCCTGGAGCCTCCCACCCTGTCCTCCAGCCCACCTACAGCATCCCCCACCCGGCAGGTGTCGTGCACCAGGTCGCAATGGGCATCAACCCCCGGCTGCTGCCCTCCCCCACTTTGCACCCCCAGGGCCAATTCAAGCCCCTGTTTCCTCCGCACTCCTACATTGCCTCTCCTGCCTACACCAGTTTCCCTCTCAGCCCTACCAAAATAAACCAGTACCCATACATGTGAGCATGGCTGCCCAGATACCGTTCATACCATCTGAGGGCTAAATGAGGAGGGTGAATTCTATCTTAAACCACAAACAACATGGTTTTCATTTCCAAAACCATGGCACAACCACAGAAAAAGCAAGCTATTTTTTCAATCATGTAGACTTGGGTGTAATTGAACTTCAAGCTTTAAAAAACAAAAAAAAAAGTTCCAATGGTGGAGATGATTTGGGCAAAAAATTAAGAAGAAGGAAGTAATGTATGAATGATTGAATGAAAGAATGAATGAGTAGTTAAACTCACACTTAATGTGTTTTGCACATTTGATATATCTTTGCATTGGATCTTCTACGAATACTCCTCAAAACAGGTGAATAATTGGGGTGGTGTTGAATAGTTAGACTTTGCACCCCTGATCCCAGCTATTTTTCTATATTGCCTTCTTATGTGTGCAAGACACATCCATATTTGTAAAGCCATCCCAGTCTCTAGCTCTAGATTGACAGATGCACATGTTGTCCACAGTGTATGTTGTACTGCGTTTGAAGTATTTGTACCTTTTTGGTGTCTTTTGATGTTAGCAATGTCAAGTCAATTAACCAATTTAAATAGGGTTGTTCCTCACGCTGCATGTGGTCTTGCATGAGCAAAAATGTAAAACGGAAAGATGCATAGACGTTGCTCTTATTGTTTGTGTCACAAGACTCGCTGCATTGTATAACTGTCCCCAGCCATAGTGCCTTACAGGTTATTAATGTTACTACTTATACTGTATATGACTATATACATGAATATTAATGTAATGGACTGCAGCACTTGAAATTCCAATCAGTCGATGCATCCTATGTGTGAGTATATATATGCACATGTGTATATGTCCATGCATAGCCTGCATGGATGTGATGTATCGCGGATAGCGGTGCTTATTTTTTGGAGTCAGTGTATATTTCAGTGTTAGTGAGTTACTTTTCTGTTCTTTCGAGAAGAACAGCATGCTTTGCTGTTGCGAATGCTTGCTGTTTCATTACAAATGTCTGTTTTTGTTTTTGTTTTCCTTTTCCCGAATGAACTAGTGTACAAAGTGCAAGTACTGAGTATTGCTTAATATTTGATAATCACTTTCTATTTAGTGAAACTCTTATTACTAACAGTATTTGTACTGTTTGATGAAACTGCAATACAATCTAAATAGTCAGTTTTCTTTTCGTCTTTGTATTTTCGTTTTGAGTGTTTTCACTTTGTTTCTTAGATGTTTAGAAGTGTGGTGGGCATGGCTTTGATTAGGTAAGGAAAAATGCAAATTAATTCATGGTATGGAAACTTCTAAGCCTGAGCAAACCATGCAGTATTTGATATACACACATATATGAACATATATTATAGAGCTAGACTATTTAGTACTGATGCTTGATAAGGTGTGAGTTAACTGTGTGCAATTCTCTCATTTATGCATGTGTGACAAAGTTAACTTTTTTCCCTTTACATTATACCATTTGTTAAAAGCTTAAGGCTTATTGGTGTCAACTGCTTATTTTATACATTCCGTCAGGGAGGATATATACATAAATACACATACACACACATATATATCACCAATCTATATACAGTCACTCCATAAAGTATTCACACTCATTTGCTTTTTGAACACTTTATGTTGTAGATGATTTTTAAAGAGGTTAAAATTGTTGCTAATTTATTAAAAAAATCAAAAACTGAAACAAAGTTAATAAAGTATTCGCACCCTTAATTAAGTATTTTACAGTCACTACAAGTAACACCTGGATTTGGGCAGTTAATTCCATTCTTCCAGGCAGATCCTCTCTAGCTATGTATGTGAGACCGGAAGGGAAACATCTCTGAACGACCATCTTCAGGTCTCTCCACAGGTGATTTATAGGTTTTATGTCTGGACTTTAGCCGGGCTACTCAAGGACAGTTTGACAGACTTGTCCTGAAGCTGCTAAAGCGTTGCATAGAACTCTGCAACACACTAAAGTGTTCCAAAAATGAAGGGATCTGAATATTTTCTGAAGCCACTGTATATGTAGAAATGCTGTGTGTGTGTGTGTGTGTGTCTGTTTTTTTCTGTTTATTTTCTAGTTATGTGTGTTTTATTTTTTTTAATGAAGTTGCTTGTGCAGCACCAAAGACTAAGTCATTTCATGAGCAAGGTAGCAATTCTGTTGGCATAGTCCTCAGTTATACTGTAGATGTAGAATGGGGTTGCGTTAAAACACAGAAAAAGTATTTAAAAACAGCTGAGGTTTTGTCTAGCTTATTGGGCAATTAATATGTCGTATCATTTCTTTCTTGAATGTATCATAGATAAGCTGCTATATGATGATTGCCACTTCAGTAGCTGTGAAATTATGTGGTCTCTCTGAGTTTAACCCTAGCATTGCTCTTTTTGTATAGGTCCCTAATTATCTGAAATAGAAGTGGTTTTGATTTTTGTGTTTTGTGTTCATATTTGGAGTGTCATTGTAACTGCTGTATTGCTGATGATGAACATTAGTTGCATTTGTTGTTTCTCGGGGTGTGTTTTTGCATCAGTATTTTATCCTTATTAACCGTTTGGGCTCATCACTGCATATAAATGATGTATCAATGTAACTTAATTTTTTATGTTTCCATATTGATGTTTTGTACACATCTGAAGCTGTAGCTTGCAGGATTGATTTAACTTTTTCAATGTACGTATATATGTTATACCAGTACTCTTAGTGTGTTACAGGAGCACTGTGAGATCCCAGAAGAAAAAAAAAACCCATTGTGTTCATTGAAAAGCTTCTGTAAAGTTTCCACCCATCGCCCCCAAACACACTCACCACTAAGCACTCCCACAGGTAATTAGGCTTGTAAGGGTTTGCGTGATTAGACTGTGTCCAACAATTTAGCCCAGTGTTTTTGTTCCAGAATGTTTTACCGTTAAATTGATTTGAACAACTATTTATTGCAACCTTTTTATCTGTTCAATGTTATATCTGGCTAGAATATGAGTTTAACAGTTTGTTATTCTAAACTGCCTTGTGTTCGGATCGCTCTCCCCTTTATGAGTGTCTCATATCAAAATGATGTTGTGTCAATGCAAGACTGTGGCCATTGTTGTGTGTTCCTTACTGAAATTGAGACAGTGTTAGCTGCACTGTGCATGTGCCTTGCGATTCAGAAAGTGAGAATTCAAGATGGTGATTCCTAGGAAGGCATAGAATCCAATAATACTCCATTACCACGTAGACAGTCTGTTAACAGCCACTCAACTAGGAGGGAAAAAAGAACACACAAAATAGGACGTCATCAGTGTCATTCCAAGGACTGGCACTCCTCTGATCAGCTTGTAGACACGACAGAGGACGTGTACACGGTGTTGGTTCTCTTGTTTCAGATAGCCACCACCAAAGCCTCTCTGTGATAACACGCCAATAAAATACACACCCACACGTGCACCTACTCTTTGAATGATATGACACTCGACGATCTTTGGATAGTCACTCTGGCTGAACAGCAGATGCAATACTTTACATTGTGCAGTCATTGCACCACCAAGTGTTCTTAGATAATCTCCATGCTTTACATGACCTTGCATGTACACCGAAGAGGCTTCACTTTGTCTGCCTATAAGTTGTCTGCCCAGAGCAGCTTTTCCATCACACAGGTTAAAACTGAGCGGGAGTAACCAGAGCACAGCTGACAACACTGGCCTTTTAAAATCAGAGGAGCCATGTTTTATATACGGGAATAGGCTATGTGGATGCTTATTCCACTTTCTGGCTGAAAACTGCTCTTTAAAGGAGATAATTGTGGTTTATTTGCACAGTCATTCATGAGTGCAATACTCCACATTTAAACACAGACACTGATATGCTTGTGTGTTTTTTGACAACTTTTTTTTATTGTGTGCTTTACTAGTCACACTTAAGTATCAATTTGAGGAAAATAAATCTTAAGACGCCTAGGCATGAACTTCGCAGATTAGTGCTTGAAATAGAGCCCCAGTAATAAGCATGTGAAATGTACTGTGTTTTGATTCCTCCAAAGGTATTCACCAGCAATGCGCCTGCATAAACTCTCCCATACTTGTTAAGGAAAGGAATGGATGCAAGAGGAGAGAAACCTTAAAACATTTTTAATTTTCCACATAATTGACACCTTGGTTTATAGAAAACCTTTTTGTTATGTAACATTTAACAGATAAAAGTAATTTGTAGATATACTACTATTCAACTTAAGACTGATATCAGACAAAAAAAAATCATCTGCTGCGGTATTATCCTTTCGAGATGCTAATTCAGGGTCTGTATTAATCTAAGTGTGCTACTGTTTGATTTGCTAAGGTTTGATTTACCCAAGCTCTTGTTTTCTGGTCATCTGTATCATGTTCAAAGTTAATTCACACTGCAAGTTATGGAATCATCTGTTTAGATTGCTCATCAAATAGACTTGATTATGAAATCTGAACTGTTACTGTTTTAATACCTGTAGATCTTTTTGTGGCTTTGATTCTTCAGTTTTGTTAATTTGCTTTTTTTTTCTATTTTGTGCTACACTAGTTTGCCATGTAGCAATTGCACTGTGCAATATTTACAGTATGAGGACTGGGAAAACTAACTCTATGGATGTGATGTCTTTAAAGTTTGCGATAGTGTTTCCTCTCTAGTTCTCAGTGATTTAGGTGTGACCAAGCCTTCTCTACTTTGTCACATTAAGCGGGTTTTCCAGGTGACTCTTTTGGTGAGTGTCAAATTAAGACTTTATTGTGCATTGTTGTTAAGATTCACTTTGAATTTAAAAAAATTATTGATTCAGCTCTTTCTGACTGAAACCCCTCAAAATAGACTGTCATAGTACACAACGTATACAAAACAGTGGAATCCTTGGCAGTTTTGCTTTAAAATATATAATGAAAATTGTCAGACTGTCAAATTACTAACTGAGGAGTCATTTCAGTGTTACACTATAGAGAGAATGGTGAACAGAAATCAGTTTATCACTAAAATGTTGCAAGTCAGAATATCACCACTAGGGAGCAGTATTGCTCATCATGTATTCCTTGTACTCACAGCATATGATCATGTGCAATTTTGTGATACTGATGACTTAGACAGATTAAAGGGAAATAAAGATTTAAATATTACTTTTTTCAGTCTGACAAAGAGAAGCGGTAGAAGAAATTATATAAAGGACTGTTACGTTCTTTATGATTACAACTGTGGACCTCAAAATCATCTATCTTTTTTAGCAGAGGGGTGTAGTTGAAGCATAGTAATTCATTTGTTTAATTTGGTGCTCATTAATGGAATTATTTTCTACATGTTATTAAGTAAAAGCTTGTTCTATTGCTCAGTGTTCCTATAATGATCCCCTTCAGATATTTTAAATGCATTTCAGAGCAGACGTGACCTGTAAAGCTTGAGGTCACTGCTGCTGTTTGATTTCTTGTTTTCTGGTCATCTGTATCATGTTCAAAGTTAATTCACACTGCAAGTTATGGAATCATCTGTTTAGATTGCTCATCAAATAGACTTGATTATGAAATCTGAACTGTTACTGTTTTAATACCTGTAGATCTTTTTGTGGCTTTGATTCTTCAGTTTTGTTAATTTGCTTTTTTTTTTTCTATTTTGTGCTACACTAGTTTGCCATGTAGCAATTGCACTGTGCAATATTTACAGTATGAGGACTGGGAAAACTAACTCTATGGATGTGATGTCTTTAAAGTTTGCGATAGTGTTTCCTCTCTAGTTCTCAGTGATTTAGGTGTGACCAAGCCTTCTCTACTTTGTCACATTAAGCGGGTTTTCCAGGTAACTCTTTTGGTGAGTGTCAAATTAAGACTTAGTTTATTGTGTATTATTGTTAAGATTCACTTTGAATTAAAAAAAATTATTGATTCAGCTCTTTCTGACTTGGTCTGTTTTTCCATCATTTCATTCATTCAGTTTAACCTGGGTGTTACATTATCTACACAAAAAAAAGCAGCAAATTCTCAGATTTGAGAAGCTGGAATCAAAGAGTGCTTTGTATTTGTTAATGGATTTAAAGACTTAATCTTTGGTTAAAAAAAACTTTTGTTTTTGTTTTGCTTTTCCTCCAATGATGTGGACAGTAAGCTGGGTCAGCCAGTCAAACACTTCAGTGTTAACATTTGGTCATCTGATAAATGGCACCACATAAACTGAAATGATACATGGTTACATAAGTCTACAGCCCTGCCCTGTAGACAGGCTCAGAGTTCAACTCGAGTTTTAAGGCTTTTATTATTTGTACATATGTTTGTGTGGCCTGGTGAAATTAAACCAGCGCAGGACACAACAATGTCTTTTGGGTGTTTTATTCTGATTATAAATAATTGGGGTTTTCTCCAAACAAAATATAAAAGGAACAAAACAATGAATCAAACAACAGTCAACCCTGTCCCTCTCTCATTCGGTGCGGGACGTTTACAACTGCGCCCTTGCCTTGAAGTACAACAAAAAAATGCTCTTCCGTTGAAATAAGGAATACAGAAAATACAGAAATAACTGTGATGGCACACTGTACAAACAAACAAAGAGCACATACATTAGACATCAGAAATGTAACATTTCTCCTGCTAGCCTAAAACATAATAATGAATGCGGAGTTAAAATAAAACCTAACTGTACAGAAAGTCCGTCTGCAGTAATCGATGCACGACACACTCCGCAAATCCCACGGGTCACACGCTGGAACTAAAATCTGTAAACATCCAACATATGCATCGCTATAAACAAATGAAACTTACAGAATTACGTACACACAACACTCTTAGGCGACTGTCAACTTACATTCGGTTAGTACAAACTCGCGGTGTACAAGATTTACCTTCAACAACCAATTACAGAACTTCCGCTGAAATACCGCTTCAGTCAGGTAAACACACATGGCTTTTTATGTTTCCCAGAATCCACTGGATTGATACCCAGCATCCTCTACGTTCCCAGGGTTACTTCTCTAAAAGCGGTAGCACCCCTTTTTCCATATCTAACAGGTGCATTTCCACCTGGCTACAGATGTGTCCCCTAAACCATAATCACTGGCCATACCTCAACGTTACAAAAGCACAATCATTGTCCATACCCCAACC
>NW_018128048.1:882711-887880 GCF_001952655.1 Monopterus albus
TTAGTCAATGGCAGACACTGCTATTTTTTTTTAACACACCCCTTTCAACTAATTGCCCAATTGCACCGCCTTAAGAGCGTGCATATCATGAATGCTGGGTCTTGTTTGCTTTCTGAGAATCTACTGCACCTACTGGTAACTGGTAAATAAAAAATATACTAAAAACCTGGATTATTCTGGTTAGTCACATTGTACTGCTATTATTTTGAACAATACTGTATATGTAAGCATGTATGTATCTATGTAAGCATGTATATATGTGTTTGTATGAATGTGAATTATTTGAGGTGCCCCATCAATAATTTCAACTTCATCAACTGCACAACCTATAGACATAACATGACACACAATGTATTCCTATGCAGTGAAGGGACCAGTTCTTGCTACCATGCTAACTCTGAGAGATGAGACAGTCCAAGTAACTTCAAAACAGTGCTGATTTATTCAAAGGATCACAGGTAAAATTAACATTACACGCTCAGATATCTTGCACCTCCAACATGCTCGCAGGCAGATGTAAGATGAAAGACCCTGAACCCACCAGGCCTATACATTATATCCCCTCGGTTGGGCTAGCCCCATACTACACAGAAACGTCAACCGTCTCTCTCACCAGCTTTGCAGCTGGCCATAACAGTAGTCAAAACATGAGGCAAATCAACGTGTGAATGTGTATGTCTGTTGGTTAAGTGGTGTGTAGCTAAAAACATTCTCACGACCTCTAATACATGTCGTGACTCAAACATAGGAACATTATGGCTAAGTCTACAGTTTTACACATCATAATAATAATAATATTAAACACCCTGTCTGCTGACAGGCATCAACTCTTCTCTCTAGTTGTCCTTGACCAGATGTACCCTGCAGAAACTCATATGCAGGCCTAAGCATTTAACAGTCTAACTAGACATCCTCTCTCCACTAACATTTCTAATACATCAAGTATCTATCCAATCTATCTGACTAAAAATATCTAACAGCAGTGAAAGAGCAGCTTGTATTACAATGCAGGAATGAGAGACTAAAAGCCAGAAGACAGAGTCCTTATTGTGGCAGGATAATAGCTGTCCTTACACTGGGTTGTTCTGGTGGACAGAGACATGTAGTGCCTCCCAGAGGTCAAAGGCTGAAACAGAAAGTGAGCAAAAGGGATGTGTCAGATATGATTTTACATGTTAACTGTTTTATTTAAGGCTATTTAACCAATTGAAGAAGGGAGCCTATGATTTTAGAGGCTCTATTGACAGTGTGCTGAAATGCAATGTCTGTACAGGATGCAGGCATAGGTGTCAGGTTTCTCCTGGTTTTGCAGTACATAGTGAAGCACAAGGCTGACAGATATGTTGATGGTGTAGGTGAAATCATCAATCAGAGGGGTGGTGTGGACTCTCAGGTATGAAACAATGAAGTGCTCAAACAAGGTCATGACCACAGTTGTTAGTACAGTTGGTCTGTAGTTAGAAGGAAATCTTGATAGGTTTCGGTTCAGAAATCAGTGATGAATCTTTGAAGCACTGTGGGACTTTACTAGCAGAGTGACAAGCTGAATATTTTTGTAAACACTGGGACAAAGTGATCTGCACAGTTTCTGAGCACCACTGGACTGATCTTATCTGGGCCAGTTTTCACAAAGTATCTCTCTCTCACCTCATCTTATCACAGGAGAGACATTGATGGAATGCCCTGGGTAATGGAGGTCAGGGGATTCTTATAATTAGTCATTATTGGATAAGGATAAGGATAATCACTGTGTCAGTATTGTGTTTTTTCTGCTGATTGTTTTCTTGATATAGGCTATACTGTACAGTATGTTGATTGTCTATAAAATGTCCCAAAACAGTGAAAAATGTCCTTTTCATGTTCACAGAGCTTATGGTGACATCCTTTTCATTGATATGGTGGTGACAACATTTTCATTAAAGATGTCACCTCAGCTGAAACCCCTCAAAATAGACTGTCATAGTACACAAAGTATACAAAACAGTGGAATCCTTGGCAGTTTTGCTTTAAAATATATAATGAAAATTGTCAGACTGTCAAATTACTAACTGAGGAGTCATTTCAGTGTTACACTATAGAGAGAATGGTGAACAGAAATCAGTTTATCACTAAAATGTTGCAAGTCAGAATATCACCACTAGGGAGCAGTATTGCTCATCATGTATTCCTTGTACTCACAGCATATGATCATGTGCAATTTTGTGATACTGATGACTTAGACAGATTAAAGGGAAATAAAGATTTAATGCTGGGCCAAAAATATTACTTTCTTCAGTCTGACAAAGAGAAACGGTAGATGAAATTATATAAAGGACTGTTGCATTCTTTATGATTACAACTGTGGACCTCACTTGGTATATACCCATATCCTCTTATTCAAATAATAAATCATGAATGAAGAATAATATGGTGACTATGATAGTCCAAAGAATAGCCTAACTAGTGAAAATTCTTCCTGAAAATGTTCTCTAATTTGTTACTTCCAAATCACTGGTGTTAGTGTGGTATCAGGTTAATCCCACAGTCTGTTAAGTAAACCACAACAACTCCTACCATGTGCTGTGGGAAGCATTGTAAACAGGTAGCTTAATTTGAGGTAGGGTTTTCATTGTGACTGTAGCAGTTTGGCCAACAAGTGAGAGTGGGAGATTGGACCAGTGTTTAAAAGCATCTATCTTTTTCAGCAGAGGGGTGTACTTGAAGCATAGTAATTCATTTGTTTAATTTGGTGCTCATTAATGGAATTATTTTTTACATGTTATCAAGTAAAAGCTTGTTCTATTGCCCAGTGTTCCTATAATGAATCCCCTTCAGATATTTTAAAAGCAGAGTAGACCTGTAAAGCTTGAGGTCACTGCTGCTGTTTGATTTTGTAGAGATTGATGCAGACACAGAAGAGTTTACCTTCTGAGAAATCGGTGGGATAGAAACAGTGTTGTCCTCTGGGGTTGCAGAGTGCTTCATTTCTGATAGTTCAGTGTCATAATCTGTGGGTCCCAGACCAGTTCATTTCTAAAACCTTGATGTTTTCCACTGTGATCCCAGCCTGGTCCACTGAAGACATTTCAATTTTGTTTCCTGTTATTCCAGACTGGTCCAGTCCCAGGACATATGGAGACAGTGTCTTTATGAGTTCAGTAAACATTGCAGTCAATGTTGATTCTGTGTCAGAGTCTAAATTCCGTCCAGCCAACATTCTCAAATGCACTGAAGACGTTTGTTGAAAAAAATTCTCTACTATAGGAATAATAGTCTCTGGTGGAATAGGATCACTGTTTTCCACAGGGGTCCCAGACTGGTCCTCTGAAGACATGTTGTTGTTGTCCTTTTTCCCCACACTGGTTCATTTCAAAGATTTCAGTCTTTTCCCTTGGGTTTTTAAACTGGTTCTTTTAAACGTTCTTTTGTCAAAAGGCTCCACTTGCTAGAAAATTCTAGCAATGTGTTTGCATGTGTGGGGTTGTTCAAAAGGCCACAATATGCTAACACCTGGCATAACCTCTCACACTAAGGTGGCATATTTGAAACATATTAAAGCTCCAACCAAAGCTTGAGGTTTTTGTCAGAGATATTCACTCAGTAAATGACTACCATGAACCTGCAGAGTTCCCTGCAGACCTCCCTCTTACATGTCATTAATTCAGGACAATGCTGCCATCATCTAACAACTGACCAATCAGCACTGCCAGAACACCCCCCTCCCCTGGACTCAAGCCTGAGTTAATGCTCAGCTCCTCCTGCTCCTCCGGGGACCCTAGGAGTCCCTCCAGAACATAGGTGTTGCAGATGTGGGGTATATAACACCCACACTTTTTCTAAAAACACATTTCATCCCCCACACTTTTTGGCGAGACGTAACGAAACTAAATAGCCAGCGTATACAAAATGACATCAGCGAAAGAGTATGAACAACCCCACACATGCAAACACATTGGTCAAGTTAGTTTGAGTGACAGATCTTACAGGCAATCACAGCAAATCCACCAGTTAGAGGGTGAAAAGGCAAACACAAATCACTGCGCTAGCATTCAGGATGACTGGAGACAGCTAAGGAGATGGTGTAGAGAAACGAACGTTATGGAGCAGTCTGAAGGTGAGGCAGTAAATATGAAGAACACTGCATCACAGTAAATTAGTAAAGCCGAACTCGCTGTCACAATGGAATATCTGCTGATAAATACTTAATATCCATCATGTACCCTGTTCACCTCCTCAGCAGCTAGTATTATGTTGTTAACAAAGTTAGGTAGGGAGCTGTATGATGCTAACACAAGTAGGCTTTCTTTTAAGCAGTGTCTCTTACCACTTACCACTGTCCTTTTGCCACATAGTATTAAGATGAAAAAAGGGCAGCAGAAGATTGACACTTTTTTTCAAGAGATCCCTTGTAAGTGATTTCTTAATGTTCTGTAGGTGGGCATTAATTAAGGGAGGCTAATTTTGAGGCTGAAAATTAAGTCTTATTCTTTATCACTGCTTTTGTAGGATAGTCAGTTGCCAGAGACCTCAGTTGTTTCAGAGGGAGGTTCACAGGTGAGCAATGAAATACATTTAGGATTAAAGTGCCTCATAATGTTTTTGTGAAGTTACAGTTTGAAAGAGATTTATTTAAGGAATAGAGGCAAATTGTGTGTGTTTGAGCCTGTTTCTGGTGGATGGATATAAAATTCCACAATTTCCTTTTAAATGTTTTGATTAGGATGAAGGTGAGCACCATGACCCAAACCCACCTCAACAGTGTTGCTGTGTGCCATGCACATAAAGACAAGCTGGATAGGGTGAACAGAAAAATGATTGCTTATCAGTTTGTCTCTTTTAAGGAAAACAGAGTACTTTTGGTTCTTTAATTGAACTGAGTGAAGGTTCAAATGTTCGTATATCCAATAGCCAGTTGGTTTTTATGCCATGTTGGCAATATTCAACAATTTTTGTGCAATTGTCACCAATTATAAACAATGCTTTAAGAATTAGACTTCGTCAAGGTCAAAGTGTTTGTCATATACACAGTTAGGAAACATGTTTCCCTGTACAATGAAATTCTTATTTTGCCGTCCACATGAATGCCACAAAATAAAAATGAAATATCCATCCATCCATCCATTTTCTTCCGCTTATCCGGGGCCGGGTCGCGGGGGCAGCAGTCTAAGCAAAGATGCCCAGACCTCCCTC
>NW_018128048.1:892048-892239 GCF_001952655.1 Monopterus albus
GCTGAGAGCCGCAGAGGGATTAGCTCTTGGGCTAACATACACAGCAGCCAGAAACACAGCACTATGTTCTCTTGCTAAATAATAGGGCCGGAATTTCAGTAATAAAAACTCTACGTCTATAACTGTGTTGTGCTGATAATGATAGCAAGCAGAATATTGAATATCCTGGTTGAATTTGGGGAATAAACTCT
>NW_018128048.1:893481-895086 GCF_001952655.1 Monopterus albus
CATTGGTCACAGCTGTACGGCTTCTCTCCAGTGTGAATACGTTGATGGATTTTTAGTTCACTTGACGTAGTGAAAGCTTTCTCACAGTGTTCACAACAAAATGATTTCACTCCGGTGTGAATACGTCGATGGACGTCTAGACTCCCCAAATAGCTAAAAGCTGCCTCACACTGGTCACAGTTGTACGGCTTCTCTCCAGTGTGAATATGTTGATGGGATTTTAGACTCCCCAACTGCCTAAAAGCTGCCCCACATTGGTCACAGCTGTACGGCTTCTCTCCAGTGTGAATACGTTGATGTATTTTTAGTCCACTTGACGTACTGAAAGCTTTCTTACAGTGTTCACAACAAAATGATTTCACTCCGGTGTGAATACGTCGATGGACGTTTAGATTCCACAACACTCTAAAAGCTGCCCCACATTGGTCACAGCTGTACGGCTTCTCTCCAGTGTGAATATGTCTGTGAGATTTTAGACTCCCCAACTGCCTAAAAGCTGCCCCACATTGGTCACAGCTGTACGGCTTCTCTCTGGTGTGAACACGTCTGTGAGATTTTAGATGCCCCAACTGCCTAAAAGCTGCCCCACATTGGTCACAGCTGTACGGCTTCTCTCCAGTGTGAATACGTTGATGGATTTTTAGTCCACTTGAGGTAGTGAAAGTTTTCTCACACTGTTCACACCAATACGGTTTCTCTCCAGTGTGAATACGTTGATGGATTTTTAGTCCACTTGAGGTAGTGAAAGTTTTCTCACACTGTTCACACCAATACGGCTTCTCTCCAGTGTGAATACGTTGATGGACTTTTAGTCCACTTGACGTAGTGAAAGCTTTCTCACAGTGTTCACAACAAAATGATTTCACTCCGGTGTGAATACGTCAATGGACGTCTAGATTCCCCAACACTCTAAAAGCTGCCCCACACTGGTCACAGCTGTATGGCTTATCTACAGTGTGAATACATCGATAGGATTTTAGACTCCCCAACACTCTAAAAGCTGCCCCACACTGTTCACACCAATAAGGCTTCTCTCCAGTGTGAATACGTCGATGGGATTTTAGACTCCCCAACTGCCTAAAAGCTGCCCCACATTGGTCACAGCTGTACGGCTTCTCTCCAGTGTGAATACGTTGATGTATTTTTAGTCCACTTGACGTACTGAAAGCTTTCTTACAGTGTTCACAACAAAATGATTTCACTCCGGTGTGAATACGTCGATGGACGTTTAGATTCCACAACACTCTAAAAGCTGCCCCACACTGGTCACAGCTGTACGGCTTCTCTCCAGTGTGAATACGTTGATGGACTTTTAGTCTACTTGACGTACTGAAAGCTTTCTCACAGTGTTCACAACAAAATGATTTCACTCCAGTGTGAATACGTCGATGGACGTCTAGACTCCCCAACACTCTAAAAGCGGCCCCACACTGGTCACAGCTGTACGGCTTCTCTCCAGTGTGAATACGTTGATGGGATTTTAAATTCCCCAACTCTCTAAAAGCTGCCCCACATTGGTCACAGCTGTACGGCTTCTCTCCAGTGTGAATACGTTGATGGGATTTTAGATGCACCAATACTCTAAAAGGTGCCCCAAACTGGTCA
>NW_018128049.1:0-5156 GCF_001952655.1 Monopterus albus
AAAGAAAAGGTCTGTGTTTTCACTGACGAACTTAACTGCATTTTGTAAATACAAACAAATTTAAAATTTGATGCCTGCAAAACAAAAAAAAGCTGGGACAGAGGCCTGTTTAGCAGATTAAGGGTTTCAAACCTAAATTAAATAAAACAATTTTTGAGGAAAGACGAGAACCTGTCAGGTATGCTCACTGCTACCTGCCTCTCTTGTTCTCCTCTCCCTCTTTGTCTTTCCCTCCTTCTCTCTTCAGGTCCAGATTCACGGGTATGTGTTGTAGCTGTGGCCGATTGATTATGATGAGCTGCACTACTTAAGATCCACTCAGACGCCAGATCAATACCAGTTCATTTGTGATTCCTCCACCCATGACGTTTGGCTCCACTAGTTTGCAACTAGTTTCGCTCTACACAGAACTCGTGGTCTCAAGTAAGACTTTTTCTATTTCCCTACTCCTTATCTCCTGTGCATCTCGCTGTGGAGCACTACCTGGCTACATCTTCCATCACTTGCACCAGCCTCTACACTCAACTTTATTGCCTCCAGCAAACTGGTACGGGGACACGATATGTCATTCCTCCCACCAACATCTGACCCACACCAGTTTGCATACAGGGCAAATAGATCCACAGAGGACACTGTAGCCACAGCCCTCCATGCTGTGCTGTCCCACTTGGAACATCAGGAGAACTATGCACGGCTGCTCTTTGTGGATTATAGTTCTGCATTCAACACCATCCTCCCCCACAAACTGGTGGACAAGCTGGTGGACCTGGGAATTCCACATTCCACCTGCACATGGATCAAGAGCTTCCTGTCTGGACGCAGCCAGAGTTGGCCCACACATGTCTACGGCTCTCAGCCTGAGCACTGGTTCTCCAAAAGGCTGCATGCTGAGCCCCCTGCTCTACATGCTGTACACCCACAACTGCACCCCCACCCACCACGGAAACACCATTGTAAGATTTGCTGATGACACCACAGTGGTGGGGCTTATTTCTGGGGGGGATGAGACTGCCTACAGGGATGAGGTGGAGAGGCTGATAGTGTGGTGCAGAGAGAACAATCTGCTCCTTAATACCTCAGAGATGAAGATCATTGTTCACTTCAGGAGGAAGAAAACCGACATCTTGCCACTGTATATCAGCGGGGACCATGTGGAGAGGGTGCCGGCCTTCTGCTTTCTGGGAGTCCATATTGAGGAGGATCTGACCTGGGGCGTGAATACCTGGACTGCTTAAAAAGGCCCGGCAGAGACTGTACTTCCTACAGGTGCTCAGGAAGAACAACATCTCCCAGAGACTGCTGGTGTCCTTCTATTGGTGCTTCATTGAGAGCATCCTTACATATTCTATATGTGTATGGTACAGCAGCAGCACAGTGGCTCAGAGGAAAGGGCTCCAGAGGGTCATTAATATGGCCCAGGAGATCGCAGGCTGCCCTATCCTCCTAAAATATAATATGCCTGTGTGTGTGAGGGTGTGTGGGAGGGGGGTGTTGTTTATTTTGTTTTTTTAGCCATTATTTATGTTTTTATATGGCTATATTTCTTATGTTATGGGGTTTTTTGTTGTTTTTTTTATTGCTGTACCGACTAGAGGTCCCTCTAAAATTTCATTGTGTGTGTTACAATGACAGTTAAGGATTATCTCAATCCCTAATCCTTAGGTCTGACACCTGGAGGACAAAAGGCCAAGGGCAAGAGCTGTAGAACTTGGTTTGCAGGGAGACTGGACAAAGTGAGACCTGCCAAAACGGAAGGTCACCTGGCTACAGCTCTGGAGACTGGAGCCATTCTGCATCTCCTTCTTGCTCTGATCAGTGCTTGACACTCTTCCAATACCAACAAACCTGCACTGATGGGGAATGAGGGAGGACTCAATCTGTAAGTTATGTTGAGGATGAGGAACAGTAGCGCCATGACAAGGTCCTAATCGACTGACATCTTGGAGCAGGAGGGATGAAGGAAATGGTACACACAAGCAAGACCAGCCCTAGCCATCCAGTTCATCAGAGGGGGACCAGTCACCACCCTCAACAAAGACAAGAACCAGCCTCCTGCAGATCACAGTCATGGGAGATGCGAGTTGACCTAGGAAGAAAACTAAATTTTCCCCATGCTGTCCAAACTCCCCTCGGGTACAACATGAAGAGGCACAGAAGTTAATCATGATAGAACTGACGATTTCACTTGAAGATGCAGGCATGAAGAAGACACTAAGGCTATGGGAAAAGCAAGGAGAGAGAGGAAGACAGCTGCTTGCAGGCTGGGAAAAGTAGTGGAAACAGCCTCTTACTGGCTCTGAAATAAGTGAGAGTTGTTGAGCTAGAAGTCAGGAGAAGATGGGCAGTGACTGGCCATCACTGCCAACTAGCCATCTGGAGGATGTTGTGGCTTAGGGCTGAAATGTCTGATGAAGGATGGATGCCACCTGATGACATCTTCTCCTGGCTGAAGCTAACATCATACATAGATAACTGAAAATGATAGCATTGGACAAGTTGGACAAGGTGGAAAAAGGAATATCTCCAGAAAAGACAAATATTGCAGAAGGATGAGAGAAACACAAAGGCTAATGACATTGTTATCCTTCAAGAGGATGGTTCTCCACAAAGTCAGTGGAGATTGGCAAGAGTAATGGAGGTGTAATTGAGGCTTGAATCAGAATAAATGTCGTTGCTCATTCGTGCAGTATGAAATTAACCCTATAAGACTGAAATGAAGGATGCATTGAGAGATGAAATTACAAAAATGTGATTTGGTGCCATAAATATTTGTGTCATTTATGTGTTTTCTTTAGACCTTATTTCTGTGATCTGCATATTCTGTGATTTACTTGTATTGGCACTAAATGGATAGAATCAGAACCAGAATCTGCTTTACTGGCCAGATGTGTTGGACACACGAGGAATTTTGACTCTGGTACATTGGCTGTCAATGTGCAAACAGTAAACCAGCATAAGGCTGTCTAATTTAACAAAAGTAAGCAGTATTTACAAGCAACAGAAAGCACAAACAATGCAGAATAAGCAGTATAAACAGACAGTAACAATGCAGACAACAAAGGAATGTTCATTGAAATATGATAAATAGGGATAAAACAGAGTACTTAAGAACTAGAAACCTGTACGAGTCTGTATAATCTGTACAATGTATATACACAGCTATTGCACTGAGGGTTATTGTCCAATCATATGGTCATTGGATAAGTGTTCATCAGAGTGACAGAAGAAACTGTGCCTGTGCCTGGTTGTCTTGGTGCACAGTGACCTGTAATGCTGTCCAGAGGGCAGGAGTTCAAACAAATTTTGTCCGGGGTGTGAGGGGTCAGCAGTGATCCTCTCTGCCCTCCTTTTGTCCCGTGCAGTGTACAGGTCCTCCATTGAGGGCAGGCTCACACCAGTGACCTTTTCTGCAGTCCCGATTGTCCACTGAAGTCTGTACTTGTCCTGTTTGGTTGCTGAGCCAAACCAGACAGTGATGGAGGTGCAGAGAACAGACTCGATGATTCCTCTGTAGAACTGTATCAGCAGCTCCTGGGGCAGGTCGAACTTCCTGAGCTGGTGCAGGAAGTACATCCTGTGCTGTGCCTTCTTGACGATGGTCCTGATGTTGGATGACGTCCAACAGGACCAGGTGAGCGGCAGTCCTCGTTAGTATAGTGGCCAGTATCTCCGCCTGTCACGCGGAAGACCGGGGTTCGATTCCCCGACGAGGAGTCCTGTTGGGCAAGCTCAATGTATGCTGCATTGCATGTGCTGTTTTCCCCTTCTGGTTGAGAGAAGCTCTGTTTTAGAATTTAGGTCCGGAACAACAAAATGTTTTCAGATCATCTATAAAGTTTTGCCAGGGGCCCTTTAGCAGCGATAATGGCGAGTGTGATTGTGGACAAATTTTGCTTAGGTTTTTGGATAAACCATAGCAGAGAGGCTGTTCTCCTGAAGATGCCAAATGATTTGTTCTTGTGTTTAGACTCTGTTTTAAGACAGATGATCACTCCATGCGCTTGGTAACAAACAAAGTATAACAACTGCAGGGAATATCTGTCACTTTGTATTAGTTGTTGCTGTGTTCAATTGCAGCGCCCATTAGCCAGACTATGTAATTGAGAATTTTTTTGTCAAAGTGTGAAAAAACAGAACTTTTTTTTTTTAACTTCTGAAGCGCCCGGTTAGCTCAGTCGGTAGAGCATGAGACTCTTAATCTCAGGGTCGTGGGTTCGACCCCCACATTGGGCGCAACGCTTTGCAGATGGAGTGTTATTGCTGTGTGTCAGAAAGTACATTGCACACTAGAGATGTGTACTTCTGATGTTAGTTAACTACATTAATGCACACCACCCACAACAAGATGGAACAGGAATAATATGAATTGGAGAGGCAGGGAGGTGAGCAGGTCTGTCTCTCCAGTGCTAAGGTTGTTACAACCTGCTAGTCAGTCCATTCATCTGTTCTGTGGGGTCATTAGCTGCACAATGTATTGCAGGTAGGCTTGTTCTTCTACTGCTATTGTTAAGGTGTAGAATGTGCTTTTCGCAGCAGCAACACCCACCATTTAGGAGAAGACTGCAACAAGCCAAGAGCACCTCTTGACGTTGACACAAGAACTAAGCTTGTGCTGTCTGAGCCCTGTGCCAACTGTGTTTCATAGCAGACCACTAGATCTGTACAGTGCTACTCAATGTTTTTGGGTGAATTGTGTCCATGTTTTCAACTAATGTGATATGTTCTTTGAAAGAAAACATTGTATCAAGATGGTGGGAAACATTTATGTCTCTCTTGTGGAAAAAAATGATAACAAATGTAAACAGTATTTTTCAGTTTATCTTAGTTTACAAGTTCATGTTCAATGCTAAAGTTGGTACGACCATGCAGCGTGTCCACTGCCTGGAATCTTTGCTGCACTTTCGTAGCCCGGTTAGCGCAGTTGGTAGAGCATGAGACTTTTAATCTCAGGGTCGTGGGTTCAAGTCCCACATTGGGCGTGAAACCTTACCGGAGGGGTGTTCGGGGACAGAGTGATAGGTGTAAATAATCCTTTATTGTAACACATACAGTGAAGTTTTAGAGTGACCTCCAGTCGATACAGCAATAGAAAAAACAACAGCTAAAAAAAATGAAATAAACAGCCCCCTCTCACACACCCTCACGCACACAGGCAT
>NW_018128049.1:36560-39118 GCF_001952655.1 Monopterus albus
TTGGTATTCACCCAACTTCACAAAGTGGGGTGAAAAATGTTCATCAGAGTGATGGCCCGGGGAAAGAAACTGTCCCTGTGCCTGGTTGTCTTGGCGTACAGTGACCTGTAGCACCGTCCAGAGGGGAGCAGTTCAAACAGTTTGTGTCCAGGGTGTGAGGGGTCTGCAGAAATCTTCTCAGCCCTCCTTTTGACCCATGAGGTGTACAGGTCCTCCATGGAGGGCAGGCTTGTACCGATGATCTTTTCTGCAGTCCTGACTGTTCACTGGAGTCTGTACTTGTCCTGTTTGGTTGCTGAGCCAAACCAGACAGTGATGGAGGTGCAGAGAATAGACTCAGGATGTACAGGATGTACTTCCTGAGCTGGTGCAGGAAGTACATCCTGTGCTGTGCCTTCTTGACGATGGTTCTGATGTTGGATGACATCCAACAGGAACGAGTGAGTGGCTGTCCTCGTTAGAATAGTGGCCAGTATCTCTGCCTGTCATGCGGAAGACCGGGGTTCGATTCCCCGACGAGGAGTCCTGTTGAGCAGGCTCAATGAATGTTGCATTTCATGTGCTATTTTCCCCTTCAGGTTGAGAGAAGCTCTGTTTTAGAATTTAGGTCCGGAACAACAAAATGTTTTCAGATCATCTATAAAATTTTCTTTTGCTCCTAATGAATTGTAACTTCATTGCCTACCGACTGGTCCACGTGGGGATCCTGTAGGAATAGTATCTCCATTTTGCCCGTGATCCACCTTTTCAGTGGTCAGGCTGTTGACAAGTATTGATCTGATCTTCTGAGGGTACCCTGATCTGGAGCAGGTTAGCCAGGCCAGGCACTATAGTTTACCCTGCTGGTAACCTGCTGTTTTCACCTGATGGCACAGGCACCAAAAGTACACGGGAGTACTGGCCCTCTGAAGTAAACCTCCTCCAGAGCAATTTGAAAAGCAGGCCAGTCCTGTAGGTAGGGGTCAGGAGAGTTTGGCTCTCCACATGGTCTTTGAATTGGGCAAACACTTTTTTCATGTGGATGTCAACAATAATATTTTCAAGTTCCCATGATAATCACTTTATTTGGCAAAGTATGTTACAAACACAAGGAATTTGTTTCTGGCACAGAACTGAGGCAGCCATCTGCGGTGCCAACTTGGGGTTCAGTGTCTTGCTCAAGGACACCCCAGTAGTACACATCCCTGGGTGGGTTCAAACCACCAACCTTTCGGTTAACAGCAGAGCCTTTTAAACGATTGCTCCACAAAGACACGCTTAAAAAAAGGAACCCACAACACTGCGACGGCCGGCAATCGAACCCGGGTCAACTGCTTGAAGGCAGCTATGCTCACCGCTACACCACCACCGCTATATGGGTGGCAAATCCAACCGGTGGTTGCTGCATCCTCCCCCACATGACCACATACAGCCCCACAGCAGTGAAATTAATTCCAACAGGTAGAGTAGCACCAACAATAACATCATGGGTCGTTAATCCGCTAGTTAACCAGCAACACATCGCATATGCGGCAGACCCGCTGGCCACAAGCAGTCAAAACAAACGAGCTCACATGAACAAGCAACCGCCTGGATTTTATGGCCATTCAAGGAGATCCTTAAACTATCAGGTAATACTTTATTTTGGTAGAAAAAAGTCTTGCCATCGAGAATTTGCGAGATGTGTATAATCCGAGTTTCTTCTGCATAGAAATACTAGAACATACTTTTACCTCATTTTTTGATCTTTAGGTTACGACTAAGATGATAATTCGCCGTTGTAACATTGTAGACAAGCCAGAAAACAAGGAAAAGCATGCCAGGGGCCCTTTAGCAGCGATAATGGCGAGTGTGATTGTGGACAAATTTTGCTTAGGTTTTTGGATAAACCATAGCAGAGAGGCTGTTCTCCTGAAGATGCCAAATGATTTGTTCTTGTGTTTAGACTCTGTTTTAAGACAGATGATCACTCCATGCGCTTGGTAACAAACAAAGTATAACAACTGCAGGGAGTATCTGTCACTTTGTATTAGTTGTTGCTGTGTTCAATTGCAGCGCCAATGCTGATACAGCCCATTAGCCAGACTATGTAATTGAGAATTTTTTTGTCAAAGTGTGAAAAAACAGAACTTTTTTTTTTTAACTTCTGAAGCGCCCGGTTAGCTCAGTCGGTAGAGCATGAGACTCTTAATCTCAGGGTCGTGGGTTCGACCCCCACATTGGGTGTGATGCTTTGCAGATAGAGTGTTATTTCTGTGTGTCAGAAAGTACATTGCACACTAGAGATGTGTACTTCTGATGTTAGTTAACTACATTAATGCACACCACCCACAACAAGATGGAACAGGAATAATATGAATTGGAGAGGCAGGGATGTGAGCAGGTCTGTCTCTCCAGTGCTAAGGTTGTTACAACCTGCTAGTCGGACCGTGGGTAAGGATGATTTAAGCTTCTTGAGATTGAGATAAGAGTCACATTAAAAAAAAAAAAAAAGGCTGTTTCTGCCAGGTTTCAAAGCAGGGACGTTTTGCGTGTGAGGCGAATGTGATGACGACTACACTACAGAAACTGCTCTGACA
>NW_018128049.1:52369-52935 GCF_001952655.1 Monopterus albus
ACAAAGAATTTGTTTCTGGCACAGAACTGGGGCAGCCATCTGCGGTGCCAACTTGGGGTTCAGTGTCTTGCTCAAGGACACCCCAGTAGTTCAACTCAATTCTTCAACAGAATATTTTGCTACATTCAATGCCATTTCCTCATCCTTTACTTCCTTATAACAGCCCAAATCCTTTGTGACATGTGCCAATACAGGCAAGAAGATCCCCTTGGAAAGACTGGTAACTGTTATAGTGTTGTGGGACTCGAAGAGTTTTATAGCATGTAGAAGCAGTAAAAAGGTTACCCCTAACCACCTCTACACACACGTGTTGGCATCACCTCCCATCCGGTCCAGAACCTCAGCAGGCTTTTCAATTCATCTGGTGTTGCTATGTAAGAGGAAAACGTGATTAGGTCATCGGAGGAAAACTGTTCATGAGTAATTTTTGCTCTGGGTCTGTGTGAATGAGAAGCTGCAGACCCTCAAGAATTGCTGAACAAATAATTTAGCAGGCTAATTACACATTGGTGCACTAAATCAGTAAAGCTGCATGATTATCTATTATAACCCTTAAAGATCATACA
>NW_018128049.1:56598-57236 GCF_001952655.1 Monopterus albus
ATTCCCTCGGAGGAGCTGGAGGAAGTGTCTGGAGAGAGGGAAGTCTGGGCATCTTTGCTTAGACTGCTGCCCCCGCAACCCGGTCCCGGATAAGCGGAGGAAAATGGATGGATGGATGGATTATTCAGATGCTGATATAAATTCAAATCATTATGATGCCGTTTTGCTTCCATAAAGCTTTGCCTTGCACCTCTCGATTTACTGGTCGATCACCTATGGTCATGAGCTTTGGGTCATGACCGAAAGGGCAACATCTGGGATACAGGAGGCCAAGATGAGCTTTCTCCGCAGGGTGTCTGGGCGCTCCCTTAGCGATAGGTTGAGGAGCTCGGTCTGGGCATCTCTGCTTAGACTGCTGCACCCGCGACCCGGTTCCTGATAAGCGGAGGAAGATGGATGGATGGCAAATCAATACAAAATATATTCAGTACAAATTGCTGCAACAGATGTACTGTTACATCCACGGATCAGGCCGTCCCTGGCACCTCGGCAGCTGTTACCGGGGCTATCAGTGACTCCACCCCTGCTCACGTAGGAACATGCTCCCGGCGACGAGGCACACCTGCGCTCAATTAACTGCTCTATACTTAAACACGGCGCTGGTGTGTCCTCGCTGCCAGACGATCTCTTAGTCTTCT
>NW_018128049.1:57554-92523 GCF_001952655.1 Monopterus albus
GCCTGGGTCAGTTAAGCGTGGGCGCTTGTTCCTGTCTGCATACCTCGGCGCTGGGTTCCAAGCCCGCTCTCCAGCCCGGAGCCAGCAGTCCTCTATACGCAGGTCACCTGTGTTGTGCTCAGCATCATCACACCCTCATCTGCCTATTGTCTCCTCTCTTAATCTTCTTCTCTGCTCTATACGTAGTGCCAAGACCTCTCCTCCGACCCCGGGCGGCTCCTCCAGTGGTTCAGTCATTTCTGCGGCCCGATCACCCGAGACCCACGCCGGCAGCTCCGCGCCTGATCCTTGCCACCCCCTTTCCGTTCCATACTCTGTCAAATAAATATCTCTCTCTGACCTGAGTTTGAGTCCTGCCAATTACTGAGTCCAGTTGCTCTGTTGGTGTGCGGCTTGCCGTAACATGTACAACAGTGTGCATTAAGAGGACAACAAGACAACAGTAGGCATAATATGAAAAAGTGAAAATGAATACCAGAAGTAAACAAGTGAGAACAAAGAAAAGAACAATCTATAAAAAACAAAGAGGTAAAGCTGTTTTGATATAAACTTAAAACGTTTAAGGAGGTCAATGGTTTTGGTTCGTTTTTTGTTAGGACAGTTTAGTTCAAGAGTCTGGCATGCCCATTTATGTTTAACAGCTGTTCTTGGAATGAGGGAGATTCTTATAAAGATGTTGTTTAATCTTTTATCAAAGATAGAAGTTCCATTAACAGCAATATCTAAATTGATAGAATTGTGTGTGTTTGACAAGGAGTCAAAGGCCAGACAGAAGTGCATTAATGACAGTATTATAATCATGCTGGGATACAGGAACCCTGTACTTAGTTATGAAGTGCTCATTTGGCAATAGAGCTCCATCACAGTTAAACAGCTGCTTTACAAGTAGAATGTTATTGTTAAACTAATATTCATAGAACAAGGATTCGTTGTTGTAACTGATAATGTCATTGTTCCACAAAAAAAATTTATGAGGAGAGTAGTTGTGCTTATACAATAGAGACCAGCTCAAGTCACTTGACCTGGTGAACTTTGCTGATTTGATTTGAATTTTTAGAAAGTCACTTTCGGCCTTTCCCGTTCAGGGATCACCACAACGAATCGTTACACTGACGAGTCGTATGTTGACATTTGGCACGTGTTCTACGCCTAATGCCCTTCCTGACGCAACCCTGACTTGAACCGGGCCGTAGCGTTGAGAGCGCTGCGCCTTAACCACTAGCCTACGAGGGACTTAATTCGAGGTTCTTAATTCGAGGTTCTAATTAATTTTTTAGAGTCCCTATACAGAACTGAACGGGCTATTGTTGCAACTCTTCTGTCTGAACGGCTCTGGCCATGGAGCCTGGAATCCCTTCCACGCAGGTGCGAGAGAGCGCATCACCATGGCAACGGAACATCAACAACGCTACAAGCTAATATGGCGGAGCTTAAGCTCGGTAAATTCAAGCAGTCTTCCAAACGAGTTTTTATCAACAATATAGACTGCTATGCATCCAAATATATTGCCAAGGTAAATGTATTTCAATGTGGAATGCCCGAATTAACGTGATTTAGCAGTTATTGTTGCCAGTTTACCACAGCGGGGAAATTGGCTAGCACACACCGAGGACGCGTTAGTGGACAATTTTGGTCAGCAATTAAGTTAACTCTAGTTAACGTTACCCTATTCATCTGTGCAGGTTTTGTCGGAATATGTTGCATCTTTTGACCCTGATGGAGAGATAGAGACTGATGATGAGGAGAGGACGATATCAAGCCACAGCAGGGCAGGGGCGTTTCAGGTTGTGGGGACAATTGCTGATAAATCGGATGAGGACAGACCGTATGTGCTAGAGGAGTATTTAGTAAGTAGCAGTTCATCCAACAAATGCGGCATAATGAATTGCTTGAGCGTAAACTGTAACTCAAAATTTAAAATGTTTTTTGTTGTTTATATGCAAGCAACTGGACAAGGATAAGCTTCTTCCAAAACTGATGGACTGTGATGTTGTCATCTACAATATTACCCAGCATGTTGATCAGGTGGAGGAAGCCTTATGGGCTGTGTCAGGTAAGGTTGTTGGGTTCCTGTCTGTACTTTACTGTAATTTAAATGGGCATCAGATTTTATTACACTAACTTTACGATGTCATTAGTACTGTAGATTGCTTTTTTTGTATTAATGTCAGTAATGTCACATGAATATTTTCTCATAATTTTGCCCACACAGAGTTATCGCCAGTCATGTCATGGAGTATGTAGTCTATATATATTAAGTAATTTAATAGTTGGATACAATAAGCCCATCGTTTATCAATCAGGTAACAACTTATTTTGTGTTGTAGCTCTTCACAATGAAATGGGTCATTTTTCTGGACCAAAGATGTTCATCCTCGTCTCCACAGTGATGACCTGGGCATGCAGCAAGCCAGTTGATCCTGTAAGTGGACACCTCCAGATCATGTTATCTTTTTGTTTTACATGAATCCATATGTTCTAAAGTAATATCTGTTGTTGTTCCACGTCCGGCTGTTCCTGTTAGGGGTCTCCACAGCGAATCATCATGTTTCCCACACTGACGAGTTGCATGGTAGATATGGCAAGTTTTTACCCCAGATGCCCTTCCTGACGCAACCCTCTCTATTTAGCTGGGCTTGGGACCGGCACCGAAGTCTCTAAAGTAATATCTGTGATGTCCAATTAAAGGGGAAAAAAGAAATGCGCATAATAATTTTTTTTTGCCAAAGAATCCAAATACATTTAATTTACAATGATACAGCGTGAAACAGAGAAAAGCAGCTAATGTGATTATTAGGGAATCAGATAGGGTATGCCAATCAGGGCTTGAATTTCAGTGCAGGATTGCAGGTATTGCACATAATTTCAGTGATTCCCGCAAATGTAGCTCTTACACTACAAGAAATTCTCACACACATTTACAGCAATGTTAAACAGTGGGTGTGCGCCAAAACCTGCTGTTTATGCCAGATGGGCTGGCATCTGTCCATTTAAAGTGGCCATGGCCTGCTCATTTCCAGCCATTTAATGTTTAATTTTGGGTATCTCTAGATTAGCTCTGCAAACCCAGAGCCTCGTAATAAAAACAAGAGGATAGTTTATAAATGTGCACAACTCCTGCTTCCAGTGTTTTGCTGAAATCTGTTTCTCCATTGAGATGTGTTTCTCCAAACCTGAATCCTAACATTGTCCTAACCACAATCACTGAGGGGGCGCTACATGAAACCAAGTTTTGAACAGGGGGAACACATCTCAATTGCGGAACACTTTTCTACACAAGACCAGTCAGGAAGCCAGGACAATGCATGAACAAAAAAGACTGACAAATAAGATATGTTTTCAACAATGACAGTACCTCAAATCCTACCTGACAAGTTTGAGCCAGAATATGAAAGTGGACAGCACAACGGAGCACAACAGTATTAATTAATTTGAATGTCTCCTCCATAGGTAAACAACGGTGTATGTACTGATGAAAAGAGATGTGTAACACTGTAAACAAAGCAGGTAATTGAGAAACCCCATATTTTAACTGGCATAATGCAGCCTTACAACAATTCTTTCTAACGTTACAGAAACAAGGCATTAGCAGACATGTAAGGCATGTTTATTGTAAACCTATGGTTAAGTCCTACTGAGTAGTGGAAACATCACTCCCTTTTAAGTAGCTCCTAGGTCAGTAAATCCAACCGGTGGTCACTGTGTCTTTCCCCTACATACAGTCCCAAAGTAGTGAAATTAATTCCAACAGGTAGCGTAGCTTCAACAATAACATCATGGATGATTAATCCGCTCATTAACCAGCAACACATCAAATGCAGCAGACACACTGGCCTCAAGCAGTCAAAACAAACAGGTGCTGTGCTCCGGGGGAATCCAGTGTTGATGAGGTGATCACTAACTGTGGTGGTGGCTTCACAAGTAAAGCATTGCTGACGACACCTCCCACCCCTCACACTCCCACTTCAGACTCCTGCCTTCAGGGAGAAGGTATCGGAGTCTTCAGGCCCACTCCACCAGACTTACAAACAGCTTCATCCACCAGGCTGTGAGGATGCTGAACACTGTTCACTATCAAATCTTTGATCTTGATCTTGTTCGCAGTCATTCAACACGCCTTGATTTGAGAATCATTGCTTCACTGTGCCATTTCAAATCAAAAGAAGACAAATTCAGAAACTGAGCAAAAGCTTATTTAAGATGATCATTCATTGTTGTAACATTGTAGACAACAGGAAAACAAGGAAAAGCATTCCATGGGCACTTTAAACTATGGTAACAAGCTGTATGCTGGGTGGCTATAACAACAACACTTGGTGTGCCTTCTCTCCCTCCCTACAAAGTTATATGTTGCCTCTACTGTTGCAGTGTCACTCACTCATTCACTCAGTAGGTTTTGATGATGTGAACATGAAAGCATGCAAACATGGGCTGCTGTTTAACATAAATGTATATCAACCGAAGTGGAACTTGCTCACAAAAAACACTGGAAACTGAAAGGACTAGTGCAAATGGCAGTGCCAGTGCTGTCGGCATTACTCTTCAGGGTCCTCAGACAGCGCAACAATAACATTACAAAGGTGAAGCAGCAGTCCAAAGACATTTCAGGCTAAAGGGTTCAGAATATATATTAGTGGCTCAACCTTAACAACGGTGAAATGAGCTACTCAGTTTGTAAAATGTACGGTGCTGCACCTTTTTACCTTTCGACACTGCAAAATGTCAACTTGAAGTCGCTACTTGAACAGCGTTTCAGCACTGAAAATGCTGTTTCTGAGTTTGGCCCTCACTGAGAGCAAATGTTTTTAAAAAGTTATCAAGTGGAAAGTGGAGGAGATAGAGGACAGGGGAATAAGAGAGCATGATGACAAGTTCACTGCAGCACCATGGTAGAGGGTGAAATTAATGCAGCAAAATCCAGTGAACTCCTCAAGGAAAACCTAATGCAGAAACCTGCTACTTGGGGGAGGATTTACTTTTAACAATACAATAAGCAATAAGCACAGGAACAGTGTTAATGTCCTGTAGTGTCAGTCAGAGTCCAGGTCTCAGTCTGCTTGAGTATTTGTTGCTGGAATCTGCACCCTACAGTGCTTGAGTAGTTTTGCAAAGAATAAAAGTGAAAACATTCTACATTTTCACTTTGACTTTAACAAGTCTTTTTAGTGTCTTGGTTAGTGTCTAAATGCCACATCATATCTATTTTGGCACAGTGTTGGATTCATTTTCACAGTGTGTCAGGATTGTTGACTCATGAACTTCTTTATCCAGATCAAACTGTTGTGTGTATGTGTTTGATGTTGAAGTGGGTTATGTTTGTCGTTTGTAGCATCCTTGTTTTCATCTGTGTTGTGTAACAGGATGATGTGGAGCTTCCCTTCACCGATGAGATTTTCTGGAGAAGAAGAGCACACCCCAACTTTAAACAACACTTTGACCTGGAGAAGAGGGTGGCCAAAATGGGCAAAACTGTGAGTTTCCAATTCCTGAGTTGTTACATTTTGTACAGGAAACACAACTGACACATTAACCTTTCACATGGTTGTTGCTTATAGAACAGAAAATTGTTCTCGACATACGTGGTGGCATCAGGGCTTCAGTACGGGATGGGAGAGCAGGTCTTCCACTTTTTTTTCAAGGTGAGATTTGAAGATTACCTCTCATTTCCACCACGCACGGCTGTGTCACACTTATGGTCAGTACACCACACTCCATAGGAGACATTCTCTTCCTTCAAAAAGAATAGTTGATGTTGTCAATAGTATGTACAATCACAATGGATAGATAATAATAATAGATAATAGAAAGAACTGAATAGAAAATAAAGGGATCTATCATGTGTAATTTGTAATTGATTAATCCATTAATTGTGCCCGTCGCTATTATTCACATGCAAGAATATTTTGTCCAGGAGGAAATTTTGACCTGGCAGTACTTAATTAGCCAACTGAAATCAAATTTAAATATGAGGGAAAATGTGAATCTACATACATGTAACTAGTTGTATTAATATGTATCCACAGACATCATGGCTGGGACAAGAACATGAAATACCTGTCTTTGGCGATGGCAACAATATTGTTCCCATGATTCACATCAATGACCTGACAAGGTTTGACACACACACACACACACACACACACACACACACACACATATATTTTTTCTTCCATGAATATTTATTGATATTAGGTTAGGTTGCACAGAGCCATGCTTTCCAAAAAAAAAACTTTAAGAATTGGATCTATAGTTTAAGTATTTGGACAATTACATATTTATGTTTTTCAGGGGCTGTGCTTTAGCAGATTAAATTTTAAGTCCTTACTACAATAAAGTGCCAAGTATCAGTTTTATATTGAATAGGTTTACATTAGTATAAAAAGAACTGTGTGGCAAGTATAGCTGCTTTTAACGTGCATGTTGTGAGACGCAGTTCAGTTGGAGTGAGATCAGGTCACTGACTCTGACAGTTAAGGATATTCTTGTTTTGTTTTTGCTTTCAGGAATGTTTTCCTTCTGAATAATGATATGTGGCTCAATGAGTTTTGATGCATTTACGTGAACCTGAGCAAATACAAAACAAGAATATCCTTAACTGTCAGAGTCAGTGACCTGATCTGACAGTTAAAAATCATCCATAAATACCAGTGTGTCAGTTCCACTGGCAGCTAGACACATCCAAACCATGACAGTACCAGCGCCATGAGCTGTTCCTTTTCTTCCGTTTTTCTTTACATCATTCTGATAGAAGTTTTTTTTTTTCTTTTTTTAGTCCACCGGACTTTGTTCTAGAATGCCACTGCTTTAATTTTTTTAAGTTTTTTTGAACTGCAATCTGATCTTTCTGTTTCTGAGGCTTACCAGGGGTTCGTATCTTGTGATGAATCTCTGTGGTTTTGGTCATGAAGTCTTTTCTATGCACATCTTGACTTACTGTGCAGTCAGAGGGCTTTTTCTTCACTGCAAATGATTTTGAGCATCATATTATTTTCTTCACTTGCATGGTCAACTCTCTTTACAGATACCTCCAACTCAGTCTAAAACTCTCATCTCTAAGCCTTGTAACTTGTAAGCTCTTTTGTGCATGAACTAACACTGAAACAACACACAGCTGCCCAAGAAACACAAAGTAGTCAATTATCCGATTACTATACTTTTAAACCCCTAAATTTTGGAGCGCTATGTATTTTCATGGCTATATTTCTTTCTAAACAAATGTAAACCTACTCAAATTAAAGCAGTCTTTTCACTTTGATTTAGTATCTGTTATTTTCAAATGTAATGGGCTAAAGCACAGAGCCTGGGGAAAAATGTGTAATAACAAAAAAAGTTTAATAATTCTTCAAATCCTAGACTGTATACATTGTAAACTGTGATTTGTGTGTGTGTGTGTGTGTGTGTGTGTGTGTGTGTGTGTGTGTGTGTGTGTGTTATCAGGGGGATATAGAGAAACAGCAGCCCCAGCCATATTATCTGCTAGCTGTGGACTATTCCAACAACACCATGGAGGACATTGTGAAGGTGTGTGTAGCAACTGATCAATAAATATCTTTTTTATTACAAAACAGAAACATATAACTGTGATGGGGCAGTATTTCATGCCACAGTAACAACCATTGTGGCCAAACAGATAGAGTGACAGCCATCTTAATAACTGCAAGCAAACTGGAGGCCTGGGCCATCCTGTTGCCACTGAGTATATTTAACTGTACCAGTGGTTTCTAGTCAACAGGGTGGCCTTTGTTTGTACCAATGTAGTGGTGTTTATGAAATTATTTGAAATAGGAAATTAATGAAGTTATTGACATGCATTCTAGGAGAGGTTTTTTTTGTTTTGGTAAATTCCCTGTACCTTCCTGCAGGTATCCCTGGCTCTACACTTCTAATGAACAGACAGTGGCTGCCTGTTGTTTTCTTCTTTGTTCTGTTTTCTTCTCTTTCTCTCCACTCACCCCAACCAGTCGAGGCAGAAGGCCGCCCACCAAGAGCTGGGGTCTGTCTGAGGTTTCTTCCGTTAAAGGGAGTTTTTCCTCCTTGCTGTCACCAAGTGCTGCTCAAGGGGGTTTGTTGGGTTTTCCTTATAATAGTGTAAGGTCTAGACCTGATTATGTAAAGTGCCCTGAGATCTTGCTGCTGTGAATAAGGACTATGTGACTACATTGCAACCGAATTGAACTGAAATGGAAATGTAACTCCTTTCAAATGTATGTGTTGTCACCTTTTTCTCCACCAGGCAGTTGCCTCTGTACTTGGACCAGGGAAGATTCAGAAGAAGCCACCTGAAGAAGCCTTTCTCACAAAGGACTTAAGTGTATGTTGTACTTGCTTAAATTAGGCAAGCTTTACTTAATCTCAGGGTAAAGCAAAATCAGTGACTTGTTTCTAAACACATTATACATGTCAGAAAATAGTTGCTGAAAACGACAGAACAGACAGAACTATATAGTGCTGAATTGTGGGGTTAGACTGTTAATTTTATATACTTGGCAATATTTTTAAAAATTTAAATTTGGCTGGGTGGTTAATAACATATTTTCCTGTGGTGTGACAAACTCAGAACACACTTATTTCTACTTTACCTGGACTTTAAGTTCAACGCACTTACAAGAAAAGTGTTTTATCTGTGAGCTAACTGTGTAAAAGCCCTGCAAATTGTGTAATTTCACTCATCTAATGGATCAGTCAGTTCTGAAATGTAGAGAAAAAGCTGATGTCCAGACGTCCTGTGTGCAGAGATAGCCCATATGTTCCATGTTCGCCTGTTTGCGTTAGGGGTCGCCACAGCAAATCATATGTTTCCCACACTGACAAATCGCATGGTAGATTTGACAAGTTTTGACAAGATGCCCTTCCTGATGCAGCCCTCTCTATTTATCCGGGCTTGGGACTGGCACAGATGTCATTGGGTTGCAACCCCTGTGGTTAGGGGTGCCCCGACCAGGAATCAAACCTGGGCCGCAGCACTGACTCCTAGCCACCAGGCCATTAGGGCAGCCCATATAACACCCATGTAACTACTGTACATACTGTATTTTTGCCTCCATGCCAGCAATAGCTGTGGTTGGAGGAATTATGTTTTCAGGTTGTCCATCCATCCATACAGCCCATTCTTATCAACATGATATCTCAGGAAGGGAGGGAATTTCTTCAAATTTGGCACAAATGCCCACTTGTACTCAAGGATGAACTGATTAGATTTTGGTGGTAAAAAGTCAGTGTGACCTCGTGATAAACTCATTCTTGTGAACATGATACAGTATAGCCCTGTGATGGATTGGCGACCCGTCCAGGGTGTACCCCGCCTTTGCCCGATTGCCGGCCGGGATTGGCTCCGGCCCTCCGCCGTGACCCTGTTCAGGGACTAAGCAGTAGAAAATGAATGAATGAATGAATGATACAGTATTTCAGGTGCACCTTAAGGGATGTTCTTTAAATTTGGCAAAAATGTCCACTTGGACTCAAGGATGAGCTGAGATTTTGGTCAAAGTCAGTGACCTCACATCTGTCCATTCCTGTGAATTTCACTGGCTGGCGGAGGCATGCAACCGCAAAGCAGTAATTCTAGTTTATCAAGGAGTGGCTTTACATCTGCTTGGATAGTGTGAGGGTATGAGACTGTCAGAAAGCCAGTGTCTAACAGGAAAAGTGAAAGAATTCTCTCTAACACTCTTACCTAACTGCAAATTTCTATTAGTACCTTTATGTTTGAGCAAGAATTAAAACAAAAGTGATTTGGTGTGGACACCAGTGAGTTTTAGAGGTTTTGAAAATTTTTGATTTCTTAGCTAGCTGTTTATTCTAAACTTGGCTAATCAGCTCCTACTTCAGCTCAGTACGTTACACAGGGTCATGAGATTTATATCTTATTTTCTCATGTCAATTTCAAGCAAATCAAGCTTTATGATTACAGTTGTTACAGTGGCTATAATCAATATTTACCACTATATGTAACATAGCATAGCAATGGATGAAATGAGTAGTGATTAACCTACAGATAATTATCACCTGCCTTCAAGTTTAAAGAGCTTTAGAGTGAGTTTCACCTCATTCTTTAGCTGACAGACCCACAACATTACTGTTTTGGGTCACTGTCACCACACTCATGGCATCATTTTCAGCCCCAGCAGACATTTGTCTTTAGAGAAAAAAAAAAAAAACTAAACAGTCACAGCACACAGACAGAGCTGATGAACACAGTGGAGCATTTAGCAGATATTTTCCACACAAGTTGGTAGGGACGAAAAACAAAGCTAGAAAGGGAGCAGATGTTGAACTTACAACAATGAGGGCAACACAAACACGACTTCAAATCAGTGATGGTATCACTCTGAAACTGCTGGATGTGGAAATCAGCTACTGTTGGTCAGTGCTGCCCCCAAGTGGGCAAAACAGCAAGCAAAAGTGGGGAAACAAATCCGTTATTACATTACAGTGTTAAAGGAGAAAATGACTATTTTTAAAGCTGTAATTTTAATTCAAAATAAACATACAGACTGTGGGTCATAAAAAGAAAAGAATATTCCTTTAAAATCTGTTGACATGTCCTTTCTTCTTAACAGGTAATTGAAATTGATTCTCTGCTGGTCAACCTACGCATTGAGGCTGTCTACCTCAAAGAACTGTTGTCTGTCAACTGGTTGTGTGAGTCTGGTTTGGTGGAGAACATAGAGCTGGTGGTGGAGGAGTACCGGCAGACCAGGGGACTGCTGGTAGGTACTAAACCAGAAGACAGGAACTTCTCTGTTCAAAGAATACACTGGCACTTAAAAAATAGGAATTGTTTAGATCATAAATAAACTGCTAACTTACTGTCTTAGTTGTATGTAGTTGTATTAGTATACTTCATGTAGTGTGTTCTCTCTAGCCCATCTGTATGTGTGTGCTGGGTCCTCCTGCTGTGGGGAAAAGTACAGTGTCCAAACAGATCTGTGAGCACTATAAGCTCCATCACATTATGCTTAAGGAGACCATTTCTGAAACCATCACTCAACTGGTGAGCTGACTCATTATTAATGTAGAAGTACTGACACTGCAGCTGTAAATATTTTTCACCGTGTTTACAATTTCTTTTCTATCTCCATATCTAGGAAGACACTGTGAAGAAGGCTGATCCAGAGAACGAGGATGCAGTAGCAGAGGCACAGGTGCTGCTCAACAGCCTGAAAGACAATATGGAACAGAACGGAGGTACAGGCCATTAAGTAAATATTAGTTGACAATCAGAATTAATTCATTTCTTAAAATATTATCACTGACTGTATATGTGTCAGACTCGTAAGACTCATGTCAGATAAGTGTCACATTGAATCTCAAGTCTTAAAGGATAGGTTTCCATTTCTTCAAATTAATCTTAATTTACTGTAATACTCCTATCTCTAGATGTGGGGTGTACCCATCCTCTCACTCAGTGGATAGATGGATAGATCCCTATATGTACATTAAAGGAGTCATTAGATTTTTCCTAGGATCCCTTCCAAATACAATCCCAATGTAAGTGATGGGGGACAAAGTCTACTGTCCTTGTTCTGTGAACAAAGGCAATCTGGCATACAGCTGAAGCTAATGAAGTCTTAGCAGTCTGAATTAGACAAACTGAATGGGGATCTTTCAAATTATGGTCTTTTTAGTATGAAATTTTCTTCTTGGCTTTCAGTTTTCTTTTGAGGTGTGATTTAAGCAATAGTAACACAAAGAGAAAATTCATACTACAAAGATTAACTTGAGAAGATACCACCTGAACAACTACAGCAAACAGTACGTACATAAAGGCATGTGAGTGTTGTTTTAAGACAGACCTAAAAAGTGTCAACTTTAATGGGGTTTTTCCACTGGAAATAATGGCCTAGCTAATTCAAAAACTGGTGTGTCTTCACAGAGTGCTTTTTAAAGTGATAGAGGGATAGTGGCAGATGTTTACATATTTGGTCTTGAACAAATCTTATTCCAGTTGTTCATATTACAGTTTGTTTTGCTGTTATTCTAAGATAAAACAGATGAACACTCACTGGCCACTTTATTAGGTACATCTTACCAGTACTGGGTTGGAGCCCCTCTTGTGCTTTCATAACTGCCTTAATTCTTTGTGGCATAGATTCAGCAAGGTGCTGGAAAGATTCCTTAGAGAGTCTGGCCCATATTAACATGATAGCATCACGCAGTTGCTGCATATTTGTCAGCTGCACATCCATGATGTGAATTTCCCATTCCACCACATCCCAAAGGTGCTCTTTTGGATTGAGATCTGGTGATTGTGCAGGCCATTTGAGTACAATGAACTCATCATGTTCAAGAAACCAGTTTGAGATTATTTTAGCTTTGTGATATGGTGCATTATCCTGCCAGAAGTAGCCATCAGAAGATGGGTGATCTGTGGTCATAAAGGGATGGACATGGTCAGTAATAATATTCAGGTAGGCTGTGGCATGTAAATGATGGTCAATTGGTACTAAGAGGTCCAAAGTGTGCCAAGAAAATATCCCCCACACCATTACACCACAGTTTTTTGTTAGCTTAGCTGACAGGAGTGGCACCTGGTGTGGTCTTCTGCTGCTGTGGCCCATCTGCTTCAAGGTTCGACATGTTGTGCATTCAGAGATGCTCTTCTGGATACCTCCGTTGTAACGAGTGGTAATGTGAGTTACTGTTGCTCAAACCAGTCTGGCCATTCTCCTCTGACCTCTAGCATCAACAAGTCATTCTTACCCAGAGCTCTGCCACTCACTGGATATTTTCTCTTTTTCAGACCATTCTCTGTCAACCCTAGAGATGGTTATGCATGAAAATTCCAGCAGATCAGCAGTTTCTGAAGTACTCAGACCAGCATACCTCGCACTAACAGCCATGCCACGTTCAAAGTCACTTAAACCACCTTTGTACCGCATTGTGATGCTTGGTTTGAACTTCAGTAGATCATTTTGACCATGTCTACATCCCTAAATGCATTGAGTTGCTACCATGCAATTGGCTGAGTAGATATTTGCATTAACAAGCAGTTGGAACAGGTATACCTAATAAAGTAGCTGGTGAGTGTATAATGAACAGCAATGTCAAAAAAAGCCAACACAACTTCTGTCAGTAAAAGCCTATTGACTAGCTTTTTTCAGCGCTTTTAAATGCTTCTCACAGTTTCCAGCAGTGAATGGAGTTGGATTAGGTGCCATCGCATGGCATATACAACTGGATATATACAGTACATGAGCTGTCCCTGGTAGGCTAGTACTTAAAGCGCAGCCCTCTCACTGGTATGATGTCATACCAGCATCATCAGGTTTTTCTTGTATTAGGCTTAAAATTTTAAGACAAAGCTTGTGTTAAAAAGTGGAGCTATAGAATTCAGGCAGGAACTAATAATATCCAGTGTTTTTTGGAACTTGGCTCATATTTGAGACTAGTCGTCAGGATATCTTTGTTTCTCCTGCTTTGGTTTTGAGCATTCTGTTTTTAATCTATCTGTCTGAAGTACCCAGACTCCACTGGAATGTCTCATTAAGATGATTTTGCCACACTGTCATATCAGCTCTTTTGTTGATTAGGTGTTTTGGATGACCAGCTCTTGGTGAAGGTGGTGAAGAAGAAGCTGATGTCTAAGCCATGCAAAAACCAGGGTTTTGTTCTGGATGGCTTTCCCAAGACATATGAACAAGCTAAAGAGCTCTTCTATGGTGAGACCCTGACACAAAGCTCCTACTGCACTAGTGTCAGAATTGCACCATGGCTATATATTACACATACATATGCATCTGTATTTTTTTAGCTGAAGAACAAGAATCAAATGAAGGAACATCCCAGATTTCTTCATACAACAGGATTATGCCAGGTCTGCAAGCCTGTAAGATTATGTGTTGCTTCACATTAGTTATCTCACATTACTTCCACCTTAGCGGCGGTTAAAAGCCTGAGTGCTCAGTGTTGAAGCATTATTAACAGTTTTGTTGTGTGTGGCACAGAGTTTGTGTTGTGCCTGGATGCATCAGATGCCTTCCTGAAAGATCGAGTGATGAACCTGCCTGAAAGGCTTGTGCAGAAGCACAACTATGACCCGGAGCACTTCCTGCGACACCTGGCCAGATACAGAGAAAATAACCTGGAAGATGAAACTGTTGTCAACTACTTTGATGAGCTGGACATCAACATTCTGTACATGGGTAATCTCCACAATGCATCATCATTATCATCATCATCACCTTTATTTATTTAGGGGAAGACCAGTTGAGAGCAAGCTCTCATTCTCAGTGGTGCCATGACATATAATTAAGACCTTCAAAACAGAAAACAAAAACACAGGAATCATATACAGTAAAATCAGTATCAAAAATCCAAAATCACAAGACACACATTAAAAACAATAAAATATATACACAAAATCAACATAAATAAAAACACAGTGTCCAAATTTCCTGTTACTCTCACATTTAAACTGTAAATTATATAAAAGCAGTTTTAACTGCGATAAAGTGATGAGTGTAGCCACTTCAGTTTTTTCTACAAACTGTTCTATGCCCCATCTTTGTGGGGCATAGAAACAGAAGGGCATCTTACAGATCAAATTGGTGCTTGTATCACCTGCCTCCTGTGACACTCATTAAAGCAAAATGTGCTTCTATACAGAAATCAAAGTCTAGACCCAAGTGAAGCAGGTCATTTTTCCATATGCTATTTAAAACCTCAGCTTGCCATCCAACCAGAAGCCAAGATACTTAAAGTATATGCAGAGACTTTGTCAGTGATAGCACCGTTCAGTGTAGCTATATTTGAATGAATGAATTTGACATTGTATTTTTAGTAAAAATCATATACTTTGTTTTACAAGAATTTAATGTTAGTTTAAGATTAAGAAGAAGATGCTGAACAATGTTAAATTCAGACTGCAAACTCTCAAAAACCTGATCAGTGTATAAATGTACTGTATAAATGACCATGTCAACTGCATATAAATGCATAGTACTGCTTTTCATCCTAGACCACTGATAAAAATTTGTGAATAAGATAACCCAAGATGGATCTTTGTGGGACTCCTTTAAGAATACCCATAAAATTTGACTTAAAACAATCTACTACAACAGCTTGTATCTGTCAGACAAATAATTTCTAATCCAATTACATGACTTCTCATCAAATCCAATATGGCCATGTTTTTGCAAAACAATGTTGTGATCCATAGAATCAAAAGCTTTGGGTAAATCAATAAAAAGAGCAGCAAAATTTAATTTTCTATCCAAAGCCTGTAAAATATTAATAACAACCTTTGAGACCACTGTCAAAGTGCTATGAGCAGGTCTAAAGCCAGACTGGCATGTATTCAGAATAAAATTACTAGTTAAAAATTCTTTACCTGATTATTAACAATCCTCTCCAATATTTTAACCAGGCAGGAGATTTTAGATATAGGGTGAAAATTATTGAGTTCATTTGAGGGACCCCCTTATGCAATGGTACAACATACAGTAGACAATCTTCCAGAGAATACGAATGCATTCTGTGAATAAAGTCACATTTAAAATATGAGCAATACATCCCATGATTAGTGGTGCAGGCAACTACAAAAAACCTGGATGCAGCTGATCTGCCCTGACAGCCATTTTTGGGTTGAAAACAATAAAGAGCATTTAGGACTTCACCACAGGTAAAAGGTCTAAGGGCAAAACTAGGAAATACAGGCCTCTGGGGAGGTACTGAGTTCCATCAGAATCAGTACTTTTTTTTTTTTTTATTATAGTGGAATTATCTGATAAAAAAACAGAAGACACAAAGTGCTCAAGTCTTTAACAAGCTGGTCAGGTAAGAATAAAGCAGAAATTGATGAACTGATCTAGTAATTTTTCAGAACTACATCTTGTGGGTAATATAGGATACAGTTTGCTGGCTGATCTGAGATGTGAATCAGAGCTGTAACAAATTCAAACTACTTTGGATTTCAGTACAAATCAGATGTCATAATTGTTGAATTCATCGAACATTTACACAAAATCTGAAAATAATGTTAAACTACTGGGTCAGCAGTTTAAATCACAGTTTTAATAGTGTGACTGGATATTTCATTCCATATGCATCTTGGAAGTAAGACCTGATGTCTTTCTTTTTAATGGACAGTTCCTTTGACCTTTTATCAAAGAAACATATATCTGTGGAGATAACAAGCAGGACTTGGACTTCCAGGATCCTGAAAGATAACTAGTTAGGGTGGTTCATGTTAACTGCTCTGTACATGTTGGTGCTAAGTGCTATGGCCCAGACGTTTGACAGTGCTGTACAGCCTTGCAGAGAACAATTTATCACAACAACAAATTCCCACAGTGTCATAAAATTTGGAATGAATAGTCATGAAATGATTCTTAATGAACTGGGGGACTACCCAAGCCTATCACATAATGCCACTGTCAGGTTAAACATTCTCTTTGACCAACTCCTTGGTTTACAACAAGTTACAGTAAAAGCTACATTTTTGTGCCCACTGATGCTCCCAAAACAATGGATGGTTAGCCCTTAATGTAAAATGTGGAGTAAGTTTGAAATGTACTGTGCACATTCATTTTCAGAGTTGTTGTTGTGCCACCTTCAACATTAAATTGTATAGCCCCAGGCTCTGATATTTGCAAAGTCATAAACATTTTTTCCCATTCAACAGCAGTTGTGTGCAACACACTATCACCACCTGTTTTATTGTGTTATAATTCTTTTGGTTATATTCACAACTGTAGTTAAAAACTGCTGTATAAATAAAGTTATACATATAAAAATAAAGTAATAATTGAACCTCCTAATATGTATTCGCTTCCATTTCAAGCCAAGATCAAAGATCTGTTTATTAAGAACTGTTTATTTTTCATATAAACAGTTAGGAAACGTGTTTCCCTGTACAATGAAATTCTTACTTTGCCATCCACATGAATGCCACAAAGTACAAATGAAATATAAAGTAGATAAATAAGTAACACAAAATCTAAGGCACTTTAAGCAGCAAATGCAGCAGTATAATAAAAATATATAAGAATGTAATAGAGAATGTATGCTGCATGGGAGCAGCATGTGCAGCAGTCAACAGTCAATGTGCAATTATGCATGTGTAAACTGAGAATGTAAACCGTACAGGTCGACAGTACATGACGTATTTCCTGGTAATAAACTCCTGTCAGCTGTTTAGGAGTCTGACGGCAGAGGGAAAGAAAGAGTTTTTCAGTCTGGAGGTCCTACACGTCACACTTCTGAACCTCCAGCCAGAGGGTAGGGAGGTGGACAGTCCATGCTGGGGGTGGGTGGGATCTTTGAGGATGGAGGCAGCTTTCCTACGCACCCTGCGGTGGTAAATGCTCTGCAGAGAGGGCAGTGGAGTCCTGGTGATCTTCTCCACAGTCTTTACCACTCTCTGCAGGTGCTTGCGATCCATAGCAGTAGTGCTGCTGTACCAAACGGTGATGCAGCTGGTCAAGATGCTCTCAATGATGCAGCTGTAGAAGTTGCAAAGGATCCTAGGTGACATGCCAAACCTCCTCAGCCTCATCAGGAAGTACAGCTGTCGTTGGGCCTTCTTGACCAGCTGTGTGGTGTTAAGTGTCCAAGTGATGTCCTCACTGATGAGGACGCCCAGGTATTTGAAGCTGCTCACCCTCTCCACCTTGAGCCCCCAGATGAACAGTGGCCGATGAGTTCTCCTCTCCTTCCTCATGTCCACTATCATCTCCTTTGTCTTGTCCGTGTTGAGCTGAGATTATTGTCCTTGCACCATGACACCAGACCGGCCACCTCCCTCCAGTAGGATGCTTCATCCCCGCCAGTGCTGTGACCTATCACTGCGGTGTCGTCCGTGAACCCTAGGATGATGTTATCTACAGTGGTGTGAAAAAGTGTTTGCCCCCTTACTGATTTCTTATCTTTTTGCATGTTTGTCACACTGTAATGTTTCAGATCGTCAAACAAATTTATATATTAGTCAAAGATAACACAAGTAAACACATCATGCAGTTTTTAAATGAAGGTTTTTATTATTAAGGGAAAACAAAATCCAAAACTATAGAGCCCTGTGTGAACAAGTGTTTGCCCCCCTGTCAAAACACTGGTTTATCGCACCTGAGTTCAATTTCTCTTGCCACACCTGTTCGCAATCAAGAAATCACTTAAATAGGACCTGCCTGACAAAGTGAAGTAGACCAAAAGATCCTCAAAAGCTAGACATCATGCCGAGATCCAAAGAAATTCAAAAACAAATGAGAAAGAGAATAATGGAGCTCTATCAGTCCGGAAAAGGTTATAAAGCCATTTCTAAAGCTTGGGGACTGCAGCGAACCACAGTGAGAGCCATTATCCACAAATGGCGAAAACATGGAACAGTGGAGAACCTTCCCAGGAGTGGCCAGCCGACCAAAATTACCCCAAGAGCGCAGCGACAACTCATCCAAGAGGTCACAAAAGACCCCACAACAACATCCAAAGAACTGCAGGCCTCACTTGCCTCAGTTAAGCTGAGTGTTCATGACTCCACCATAAGAAAGAGACTGGGCAAAAATGGTTTGCATGGCAGAGTTCCAAGACGAAAACCACTGCTGAGCAAAAAGAACATAAAGGCTCGTCTCAGTTTTGCCAGAAAACATCTTGATGATCCCCAAGACTTTTGGGATAATACTCTGTGGACAGACGAGACAAAAGTTGAACTTTTTGGAAGGTGTGTGTCCCATTATGTGTGGCGTAAAAGTAACACCGCATTTCAGAAAAAGAACATCATACCAACAGTAAAATATGGTGGTGGTAGTGGGATGGTCTGGGGCTGTTTTGCTGCTTCAGGCCCTGGAAGACATGCTGTGATAAGTGGAACCATGAATTCTGCTGTGTACCAAAATATCCTGAAGGAGAATGTCCGGCCATCCGTTTGTGACCTCAAGCTGAAGCGAACTTGGGTTCTGCAGCAGGACAATGATCCAAAGCACACCAGCAAGTCCACTTCTGAATGGCTGAAGAAAAACAAAATGAAGACTTTGGAGTGGCCTAGTCAAAGTCCTGACCTGAATCCAATTGAGATGCTGTGGCATGACCTTAAAAAGGCAGTTCATGCCCGAAAACCCTCCAATGTGGCTGACTTACAACAATTCTGCAAAGATGAGTGGGCCAAAATTCCTCCACAGCGCTGTAAAAGACTCATGGCAAGTTATCGAAAACGCTTGATTGCAGTTGTTGCTGCTAAGGGTGGCCCAACCAGTTATTAGGTTTAGGGGGCAAACACTTATTCACACAGGGCTTTGTAGTTTTGGATTTTGTTTTCCCTTAATAATAAAAACCTTCATTTAAAAACTGCATGATGTGTTTACTTGTGTTATCGTTGACTAATATTTAAATTTGTTTGATGATCTGAAACATTACAGTATGACAAACATGCAAAAAGATAAGAAATCAGTAAGGGGGCAAACACGTTTTCACACCACTGTAAGTTTAAGGAAGGGTGGGAAAGTTTAACGAGAACTCTGTTGCTGGAATGTGAAAACAATGACTGCAGGTAGAAACATGATCAGGGAAACTCTACCTTTGTCATCAAAACACCTGCTATAACATGAGGTCATGTATTTTGAAGCAGTTTACTGCATGATTATCTAAAATATTTTTGGGATCAGGGGTGAGTTTGTGGGGGATGACCGTGTTGAAGGTGGAGCTGTAGTCAATATAGAATATCCTGATGTAGGAGTCTCTATTTTCCAGATGGGAAAGGGATTAATGAAGGGCAGCAGCAATAGCATTTGAGGTGGCCCTGTTGGCCCCGTAGGCATACTGCAGTGGTCTGGGGTGTTCGATATACTGCTCTGAATGTGGGCCAGCACCACTCTCTCAAAGCACTTCATAATAATTGGGGTGAGTGCCATTGGCCTGTAGTCATTCAGGCAGGTGACCGGGCTCTTCTTGGGAAGGGGGACGATGGTTGTGGTCTTAAAGCAGGTGGGAACGATGCTCTGGCTGAGGGAGAGGTTGAAGATGGTGGTGAGAACATCAGCCAGCTCGCTGGCACATGCCCTGAGAGCCCTCCCAGGGATGTTGTCTGGTCCTGCCGCTTTACCTGACTGTTTATCAAGGGCTTCTGGTTGGGGATCCTCCTGACTTGTATGGTGGGCACAATGTTGTCAGTACAGGTACTAACGTACCCGGTCACATACTCAGCATAATCCTGTATGCTGACAGAAAAGTCCTCTGTGATCCATGATGATTTTTCATGTCAATTTTGGCATGTTGGAGGCTAATGAGACATAAATATACATTTTGTTTCTTATGCCAGCCTCCTTGCTATATATAGCTTTATGTCTGCCATAGATTTAGCCTATCGTGGCTTTTTTCATCATATTATCAACCCCAACTCTATTTCTTGTTGTCCCCTCCAGAGATCACCAGCAGTGATGAACCTGACTGCCTGCTGCTGCTGCAGAAGATCTGTGACATGGTGGGTCAGCCCAGGAACTATGGCCCCAGCAGCCAGGAGGTGGAGGAGGAGGAGAAGAGGAAGGCTGAAGAGAGGATGAGGAAAGAGACCCAAGCAAGAACAGAAGAAGGGCAGAGGGAGGCAGAGGAGGCGAAGCACAGGGCTACACGCTGGGAGGAATGGGTAAGTACTGAGGGGAGAGCCAGGGTTTGGATGTTGACAAGGTATAGTCTTTACAACACCAATTATGCATTTGCAGGATGTTCCTGCACTGATGAAAGTTTATGTAAAGTGTTGCTGTTGCTGGGACATGTAAGGAGTTACTACTGAAGCTTTAGATGTGCACACTTTGTCTGATTGTGTCTGATTATTCATGTTTCTTGAATTGTCTGACCTCTTTTTAGCTCAGCTATTATACCAGGAGCAAAATGTTCTCAGTAAGTGAGAGAACAATCACCTCACTTGTAAAAAACTAAAAATTATTAAGTACATGTACTGTATAAACAGTATATATCCTGTATCAAACTGTATTTAATATTGATATGTGTGTATGTCATGGAGTATGACACATTGTGTTTGTCAGACTAAGGGTTTAGAGGCGGTGAGGCAGCAGGAGGAGGAGCTGCTGGAGGCCCAGTCAGTCACTATGAGGAACTACCTCATGGAGCATGTCATGCCCACTCTGATGCGGGGCCTGGTCGAATGCTGCTCAGTGCGACCACAGGACCCCGTCGACTTCCTGGTATTACACTCACGACTGGTTATTACCAAACTCTAAAAATCAAACTGCATTAGATTTTCATTAGATCTTGATCATCTCTTTTGGTTTGTCTCATTCCAGGCGGAGTACTTGTTTAAGAACAACCCCTCTGACTATTGAAGCTAGAGGTCATTTTTTGTAATTAGATGCACACATGATGCAATTACAGAACACAAAAAGCTGAAATAAAATATTTTGTCTTTCTTCAAATTTTCCTGTGTTCTTATCGACTGAATTTCTATTAGAAGAAAACCTCTTGGAGCCTTTTAGAATTTGAGCCAACACATGCCAAGTGTCCCCCAGTTCATGCTGGGATTTTGATTAGGTTTGATTTGTAAGTGGCCCATTCTACTGCTCCTGTTGTATTTACACACAGCTTTGTTTGTGTTCTTGTGCCCTGGCCATCATTTAAAAGCACCATAAAAAAAAACAGAAGAAAAAAACATGAAAGTGCATATGAAGCTAAAAGCTAATTAGGAAGTTAATTTGCGTAATGAACTTGGTAAACTCCAAAGTAGACACACTCGGGTCATAATTACTTTGATTTGGCTTCTGATATCCAGGAAGGATAAATGTTACAAATGGCAGCTAATTTGTGTCATGTTGCCACTCACAACTCCAAAGTGTACATAATTGGTTTTGACAGAACACCAAATTATTTTGTTGTACATGCTTAATCATCACATGGGGAAATTAGCTGAGTTTATTTGTGAAACATTGGGACGCAAGTTGCTACAAGACTGTTTGCACCATCTGTGATTTCCAGGTACAAACACAACATGTAGCATTTTCTGAGAGTGACTCACATATCAGTTTTCATCATTAATGTAATAATACAATATTGTCATAGTCTCACTCATTTGAAACTTGAGCAAATATTTTATTTAGTGAATGGTCTGAAGAGCTTGCCATGACATTTGAACACCAGGGATTAAATGAGAAATCCTGCTAAGGTTATCTGGATACTGGATCCCCACCTGAGTTGTAGATTAGTAATGCTGGATTAATTTCTACAAGATAAATATGCACTCTTGTGGTTATTGACTAGACTACGGTATTTATATAAAGAGTTCTCTTTGTCTACATGCAAATATCCAAGTCTGTCACCACAGCAGAGTGAGAGCTTCTGTGTGAGGGTTACAAGAATTTTTTGATGTAATGTGTATGTAATATAACTCTGCAAACAGCACAAATTCAGAGAGCTAGATGGCAAAAAGTGGCTGACAAATTGAATGCATAAGTATCTCATTTAAATCCTTAATGTCACCACAGCTCCATTACTTTGATATGATGACATACTTTGTTTAATCTCTGCATTATATTCAGAGCAAGTACAAGCATGAGAACCTGGGAACAAGAATATTTTGCAAACTGCTACTACTGTAATGTATTTCTCTTAGTCCTACTACCATTATTATTAGTTTTAGCTTTACCTCAATATTTAAATGAGGCATTTCTGCAACATTTAGTTTCTTCTGTGCAACATCACAGCATCCGTGACCTGGGCTGCCCCCTGTACCTCGGTGGCAGGCACAGGTAGTTCCAGCAGCTCCAACCCCGCACAGGTGAGGGTGCGTTCCAGGCGACAAGGCACACCTGCTCTCAATCATCGGAGCAGTACATAGGGTCAGCGTTGGTGCGTCCTCGTCGCCAGATTATCATATGTTGTCCTGCTAGTAACGCCAGTTCGTGTTCATGTCAAAAACGCAGGGTTATGGACTCTTTGATCTGTGCTCCTCACTGAACGCTGTGAACAGTAATTGCGCTCAGTTGCATCGGTTTTTTTGCCCTTCTTATGCTTTAAAGGGTTTCTTTGGTTTGGACTGTTTTTCTGGGGACTTTACGTTTCCCGTTCTGGGTCGGCTTTGGCCGTCTTTTGGTTTTGTTTTGTTGTGTGAATTGCTCCTCCTCGCAGAGCTCCCAAGCGATCCTGGGACAGCACCACCAACCCACGTCGCACCGCCCAGCTACCAGCGCTGCCTCATTGGGGAACCCACACACCGGACCCGGGACCTCTGGCACCAGTCTCCCCCTCCCTGGACTACTCCCTGGGCCTGCGGCGCGCTCAGCTATTCAGGTCCCCAGAGTGACTACCAGAAACAGTCTGTACCATACACACCTGCTGCGTGTTCTTAAACTCTCACTCTTTGTTCTTACTTAGCGAGCTACGCCTCTCATCCACCCTGGGAAACAGTGGTCCAGTCAACCAGTCAACCCAGTGTGCCCAGCTGCCCCGAGATCAGCGGAAGAGAACAGCTCTGTTGTTTTGTTTGTTTGTTTTTTCTGCGACGCATTAAAAACGTTTTACCTTGTCTATCCTGGGTTCGAGTCTGCATCATTACTGGGTCCAAAACCACTCAACACACGGTTTACCGTAACACATACATTTTTTCCTAGTTAAACAGCAACAACAGCGTTTATGAATTACATTACTGTTCACATCATGACATAATTTATGCCATTGTCAAAATATGTGAAGCCCTAAACTGTTATGAATTCCACATACATAGATGAAGTTGTGTCAGACAGAATTCCCACCCCTTCAATTTTCTTTTTTCATGTTTATGAATTTACAATAGAGTAAAATGTGCAAACCGTGACAGGCTGTGAATCTTTTCTGAAGCGACTGTATGTACTGTAAATTCTGCTTAATTGATAAATTGTTCAAAGCTATTGAGAAAAATTAATATTAATGGATTCAGATCCATTCATTTCCTTAGTTTTTAAAGCGTATAGTAAAATGGCAGACTATGAAAACTTGGAGGAATTGGAGCTATACAATAGCTCAACAAAAGGTGCTCTTTCCTAAATGTGAGAAGTCTCAGTGAGGTAAGAGCACAGCTCCTCTTTGTCTAGCTCCTAATACAAAGCACTATCAGTGCACTTACTATAAATAAATGATTCCCTCCCAGCCAAAATGGTATCATTCATTAAGACCAAGTCAGGATGGGCCAAAGGATCCAGTCAGTGTCTTAGTACTCTGTTTTCTTTAAACCCATGTCTTCATATAATGGCTCAGATGTCTGTGGGTCACTTCATGTTATGGCCCCGTTTAAATCTGAGATCTTTTTTACATTGAACAAACCTGGCTTAAGATTACAGACATGTTGCAACAAATCCTAAAAGACTTTGGGAGGAGCTGGCACTAAAGCTATCCAGATAACCTGCTAATCCACATACAGAAAACATTGGCCTGGATTATGTTCACACTGGCTAATTACAAAAGAATCAAGAGCTTTAAACAGGAAATTATACAGAGGTAAGGTATATGAGAGGTACAGTAAGTCATTTGTCTGACAGTTTTGGTAACTGTGATGGCTGCCTCACCACCTTGACATGGACCCTAATGTTCAGGTGGTCTCAAGCCTGTTGTTTGTCCATGTGTGTGAGTTCAATTGACAGCTTTCACACCACCTGAAATAACAAAAATGATTTTGGACTGAAACAAACAGGTTGGTTGTCAAAGCACCCATTATCAAATATTGTCAGGGTTGTCAAGAGGGCAAAATTTAACAATTTCTAGAATGTGTGTGAGTTTGTGCAACAATCTTGTAACTGGTCTAGAACACTCAGTGTATTTTCTCTGTGGGAGGTGCTTTTTACATATTAATATGGGAGATTTTAGACAGCTTGGGCCATGACAACAAATGTTAATTGCAGAGAAGATCACCAGGACTCCACTGCCCTCTCTACAGAGCATTCACCACCGCAGGGTGGGTAGGAAAGCTGCCTCCATCCTCAAGGACCCCACCCATCCCCAGCACGGACTGTTCATACCCCTACCCTCCAGTCGGAGGCTCAGAAGTGTGAAATGCAGGACCGCTAGACTGAAAAACTCTTCTTTCCGACTGCCATCAGATTCTTAAACAGCTGACTCAGGATCTACCTCATGTAATTCCATCTGTACTGTTTACATGCTCATTTTGCACTTGCATAATTGCACACTCACTGCTGAATATTTGCACTCCACGGTTCCCACATAGCATATATTCTCTCTGCATTATATTGTGTTCTTGTTGTATTTTTTATTTTTTTCTTACTGCCTATTTAGATTTGTGTTATTGCTCATCTACCTTATATTTCACTTGTATTGTTGTGGCATTCATGTGGACGGCCAAGTAAGAATTTCATTGTACAGGGAAACACGTTTTCTAACTGTGCATATGACAAATAAACACTTTGACCTTGACCTTGAGTTGACTGAGTTCACATACACATGGGTGTCATACTGAAACACCAACACTGCACTGTCAGTGACTGAAAAAAGCTTTTCTGGTGTGAGGAACCCCAGGTCCAACTACACCGCAGCAGGTGTAGACATACATTATCATTTAAACAGCATAAGAGCATAGACAGGCTGGAGATGTAAGAGAATACCTTAATACTGTAGCAGACTCAGCTGGAGTCATTTCAAAACATCTGAAGAATATTCAGGTGAGCACTTTCGGAGTAAACTTGAATGCATTGTCCAGCCATCAGCACTGGTGAATCAGTGATGAGTGCATGGTCAACTTAATAACCAGATGGAACACATGACTACCATTATGCTCCATATGTTCATTTTCTTACTTCCTGTCACATCTGAAGAACTGGTACACATAGTCAGTAAACTGTAAACCTCTGACTTAAAAACTCTTTCCTCTCTGAGGAAAACACTTCTTTAATATGTAGCGGGACACCATGTTACTTATGATATTATCGTTTATACTGTACAATGCAACAGTTGTGGAAAGTATCTCAATATTTTTACTCATGAACTGAAATTAGGTACAATTATGATAATTTATACTTTTACTTCACTACATTTCAAAGGGTAACACAATACTTTTCACCTCACAAAAATTAGTTGACAGCTGATTGTCTTTGTAGGATCATGGCCAGAATATGGGTGGCCAGCCCTGGTGCAGCCTCTGCCAGAGTCAAAATGTGATGCTTATTAGTATTAATGAATGAAAAATGAACAATGACAAATTGTTGCCTTAAATACTACTAACATTTCCATCGTGTTTTTATTTATTTTATATCATGCATACAGAATGATATTTGCATTAATTTCTCTGACTGTGTTGTGGATTACTTGGCGTGATTCGCCTCAGTGTGGGGAGATCCACTGTGCAGTAGTGATGTCCCTGACCGAGAGCCGATAAGGAGCAGAGCCAAAGTTAGCTAAAGAAAGCACCATGTGTTGCATTTTTACACACAATAAAAAACTTGATTTATAATAATTATGGTTTATTATTTAATAAAACAGGCAGAAAATATACACAGGTCAAAATCCATCTGTAATACATTATACAGTAAATGAGTAAAATAGTAAAAATGCACAGAGGTGTGTCTATGCTGTAAACATGTTTGCTGTCCATGGAGTCCAGAGCATGTTTGCACATGTAAGAGCCTTTAGTTTTGGAAACAGGATGGTGACTTCTGACACTTAGGTTGGACTACAACAAAGCTTTTATCTGGGCTCTGTGTTTGGGTATGTGTGATTTGATGAAGAGGCCTGAATTTCCTGTTTTACTACCAGCTTTGTGCCACTAGGTGTCAGTCTTAGATCATCTATTAACTGTCAGGCGTGAGCCACCCTCACTGAAAGGCAATGGTCTCTATGTTGTCTTTCTTTAGATGACATGTGATTAAATTTTTTTAATTAAATGTACAAGTCAGGATGTACAGCAGTAACCATCCACATTGAACTTGAATGACCAAAAGACAAATGAAACATGTAATGTAAATGGTTTCACAAATGTTAAAGAGTTGGTATCTGTAGACTCTGCTCTTTGTCTCCTCAGTCATGATGAGTATCAGTGGTCAGTGGTAGCTGTACATCTTAGCAGACAAGAACTCCCCTTTCCTTAATAACAGATCAGAGTGCCTTATTCCTCCCTTTACAACCTGTTCACACAGCCTGAAAGATGTACTCAGTGTCCCTTTAGGGCACTCCAGCAACATTCTACATGTACAGTAGATTGTAATGGGATAATACTCTGTGACAACAGTTGGATCTGTGGGTCTCGAAGAGCTTTGTAAAGTCTGTGAAATTAAGCCTTGATGATGTCATCAGTGTTACCTCAACTTGGGCTGAGAAAGTACACATTCATAACCGAGAGCATGTGTTGCACACTGGAGGTGTGGAGCTTGAAAGAGGGTCTAACAAAATGATATCACTGCTTGTTGGGAACACAGTCTTCCAAGGTCCACTTGTTAAATGATTTAGAGCTTTTGATCATATCCCATGATCTTCATCAGCAGAAGGAATTTGTGCCAGTTTAGTATAGTATAATTTTATGCTATCTGCATCTGCAGAGGCGCAAGTGTCTGTGTGATGTAAAATTTGTCATGTGTTTATATGCGACTTGGAATTTATGGCCACAGGGACTGTAAATGCTTGAAAATGTCCACCGATGCAGATTCCCCGCAGCCAGGGGTTAATTTGTGCCGAAACTGGCTTGTTCCAGCACATCTCAAATTGTGACTTTCACCTATTTTGACAAATATGGCACCTCATTTCCATATGAAATAAATAGACTTTATGAAAAATATATAAAGAGTCCAAAGTCTAACACTTTTTGTACTGCTATTGGTCTAAAAAGTACAACAATTAAATGCAGTGTCAACAGGCGGTTAGGTTAATGTGTGTCTTCTTATGTGATTTATTGGCCTCTACAAACACACCAAATCATGTTTTTGCCTCTAAGCTGCTCCATCATTGTGGCAACTATTCAAACCTGCTGGTCATTGAGGAACTTTTTTTTTTCTTTTATTCCAGGATCTCCCACACCTGCTCTCAATCATCGGAGCACCTCATGTACCTCTCAATTAAGTTGCTTTACTTTAAAACAAATCAGTAATAACTTAAGAGAAGGACTTTAGACCAATATTAGATTGTCTGATGCCCAAATCGCCTGACAGAGAGACCCTTTAACATGTGACTTCAGATGGTATATGTCCCCCTATCATTACTAATACAAGTCATCAGCTACAGTAAGCCATGTATGCCTGAGTGTGTGGCAGCATCTGGACTGAATCCACTCTCAGTGATGCTGGTCACTGTTCCCTAACACCCCTTAATCCGTGGAAGAATGACACAGATCAAGCAGACACATACATTACATACTCACACAGAGACCTGCCAGACAAGCATTCAAATCCTGGCTGACAGACACACACACACCTACAGACTTAAACCTAAAGGGTCATACCAAAATAGGCAAATACACACTTCTTATAGGCAAATAGAATGACACACATCAAACTGCTGGTTTAAGTAATCAGGGGAACCCCTCATAAACACACACTTACACACACACACAGCTCCCCAAAAACCCTGCCACCAGCCTCATTCTGAGCACTCGGAGAGGGAAAATGTGTTTTGTTGCTAAGGAACAGTTTGCCTCGCATCTCAGTAGGGGGTCTCCTTCTGAATATCATTATGTCCCCCTCGAATGAGGAGGACGACACATTTTTCTTTTCTGCCAATATTTATCTTCAGCTCCACTCACTCTCTGGAGGCCCGCAAAAATGTTTTCATTGATTAAAGGCAGTGGATGGCAGACTCCACCGTCTCACCTCTTTAATGCAAATTTATCAAAATGGCTGTGCAGCGCTGTAGCAGGTGTCAAGGTTAGCAGCAGCAGCATTTTGCTTTTCTTTAGGTAGATGCATGAAGAGAAGGAAAAGGATGGTTATTAGGATAAAATGAATTCATGGTTGCTGGAGAGCCTTCACCTGAACATAAACTGATGCTACGATACAGAGCTGGGAAGTATCAAAATTCCAAAACTCATTCATTGATACATACTGTGTCTCCTGTTTTTTGTAGTATAGTATATTTGTTTACCTTTTGGTATCATTTAAATTATGCTGATTTCGGTATTAACAGTTCCTGTTTGCAGTGTACCCATGGGTGTACATCAAAACCTGATGAGTCTGCCATTTTAAGGAGTGTCTTTAAAGTGCCCATGGCCTGCTCATTTCCAACCATTTAATGTTTAATCTTGGGTACCACTAGGTTAGCTTTGCACCCATCATAACTCCAGATAGTCTGTAATTATTTTAGAGCAATAAAACCCAGAGACTCCTCCTAAAAACATTACAGGAACATTCTTGGACATGCAGTAACCTCAGGCCCTGTATTTTCCTCCATATCTTCTGGTGACAGTGCAGCAGCAGGAGGGAAAATACAGTATATCCTCAAAAGCGGGCGCAATCAAAAAACTCCACTTTTACAATGGCACCAGTGAATGTCAGGCAAGCTCACATGAACGCACAACTGCCTGGAGATCATGGCCATTCAAGGAAATTCTTAAACTATCACATAAAATTTTATATTCTTATTAAAAGTCTCACAAACGAGAGTTTGCAAAACCGAGTTGCTTCTGCATAGAAATACTAGAACATACATACACCTCATGTTTTTGAGCTTTAGGTCACGTCTAAGGTGATAATTCACCGTTGTAACATTGTAGATAAGTCAGAAAACAAGTAAAAGCACCATGGGCTCTTTAAAGTATGGTTGATGTGGATTTATGAATGTTTGCTGAGGACTGACATCAGTGTAAGTCAGCCTGAATCTAAAAATATGCTTCAAGTCTGTGTGTGCAGATTTTAGCTTTGTCTTAAAGCACACACATTTTAAATATTCATATAGACAAATACACCATGTCAGCAATATAAACTTAAATAATGAAGATAAAATTTTCTGTTCTTAATACAGGCCTTTGCCAGAGAAACATATATATTCACCAAAAAATTTGCAGTTAATCAAATTAACACAATATATACACAGCAAACTGACCAAAGCTGTATTTCAAAGTAAGCAAAGTTAAATTTGTGTAGTCAAAACAAATGTCACTTGTGTCAGTGAAATGTGCTCATTTTCTTTCACCAACTTTAGTATATGTCAACAAATACAGCAGTTGCTGTTAAAACAGTGAAAATGTCATTTCCTATGAATTAACTTTCACAGTGACATAATTATTTTAACTCTGACATTTAACCTTCTAACTTGCCATCAACCAGTACTAACTGGTTAACTCCAAGCTTCACATGAAACAAAGCTACAGGAAATATTTTTGCTTGCCTACAGCTTGGAAATTTACAGTTTTTCTTTTCTACTGTATCAGGGCTCTGTTTGAGGCTGAAACATGCTTTTCTATGCTGCACAGAGGCAAACATAAATGGGCTTTGTACCTGCCACCTGCTGGATCAACCAATCAGCTTGCTCATGGCTCAAGTCTGCACATAACCTTGTAGGAATTTAGAAGTGTGCACATCAGCTCTTCTGCAAACCTTTTCAGCCTACACTTATAGATAAAACCCCTCTCTGTGCATATCTGCAGATATTTACTTGTATTTTTGAGGAGGCAGACTAGGTCCAGCTTCCTGTATTAACTATGCCATCAAAAAGCTAAGCTATACTTTAATGCACACAGGAACTGCAGGCTGAAAGTTGCAGGAAAGATGCACGAAGATAAAACATGTTTGAAAATATTTGTGGTGCAATATTAAAGTATTTTAATAAAAAAAAGTCTTATAGAAGTATTAAAATGAACACTGACAGAGTAATTTTATGCTTGGTAATTGTAGACTTTGGGCTTTTGGGGCACCTCAGCAATCTCCCACTACCCTCCAACCCAACCCCCACATAGGCACTAAAACAAAACATCCCATAGCAATTTTTTCTTAATCTCACTTTATAACTAATCCTAATTATTGGGCATGAAAGCTCATTTTGATCATGTCACTTAAAAGTCTTCTTACTGGGTTTTCCATAGCTTTCAATTACATGTCAGTCTCCATTAGTGAACGGAAGTGACCTAGGTGTATGAAGTTGGTCTTGTAATTAACAAACATTTTTTAACACTAATCTCCTTTATTCTATAAAAACAAGTTATCACATAATAAGCAGGATTCAACAAAAAGGTTCTCAGACAGTTCTCAGGGTGTAAATCTGAAAATCTGTCAAAAACATAAACCTACACATTTACACATACAGTTTGTAGTATACCTTGAAAATGCATCGGTGTCATACCATATTTCCAGTGGCATCATTTCCTCCCTCTGCACTGCTTCCCTGCCAGGATTTAACTCCTTCATTGTTAAACGAACAGACTCTCAATCAGTGTGCTGACATTTGCTCACAGCTTCACGTTCAGCAGTTCAACAGCCTTTGTGAACAAGCCAAATTTGGATTTCATGGGGAGTATACTGTACATAGAGCCTTAACTCTCCTTCTCCTTGCTTCCACTCCTGTCGTCTTGTTTCCCAAAAGTTGGCACAAACACAAGAGCCCTACAGAAGCTCTCCCCTCCTTCTCCCCTTCACTCCCTATTTCCACAATAATGAATGGGCATGTGTCATTCCAACATGCAGGCCAAGTTGAGAGAGGAAGAGGAGCAGTCTGCTTCTTCTTCTCCACTAATGAGTACCACCAGCTTCTTGGCTTTTATCAAAGGAGAATGTCTGCAGCAACCAGTCAGCACAGGCCACCATACAGTCATCTCCGTCCATACAACACTATGAACTAGGGATGTAATGATATTTGTAATTTTGCAATATTTCAATAGAAAAATGTCCCATTGTGAGAGTGTAATCTGTGGATCTACTAGGATATTATGTGCGGTTAATTCGCTAGTATAGCCACGTTCAAGTTGCAGAATTTGAAACTGACATATGGGATGCTCAGTCGACTTTTATAGCTGTTGCAGCATTTCAGTTTTCCCCTTTCAAGAAATGACATGGGTGAAAAGAAAACTGACAAACACAAAACAATTTGCAAATACTGCTGGAAACAGTTAGGAGATGGGTGTGCACTTTTTTGCAATCAGATTTTCTTCAGTAGTGACCAGAAGTGGAGGGACAGAATTGGACTGCCAATCAAAGCTGCCAAATCAACTGAAATACACCTCTTCTGATATCATCAAGTAACATATTCAAAACAAACTTACCAGGAACATGACCCCTATTACACACATCAGCATGATATCTACCAAAAACCACAGAAGTGACCTTTGGGAAAAACGTATTTAATTTGTACTTTGAGTTTTAATTTTGGCTCATGTCCCATCCGATAACATGGAGTAGGCAGGATTTATGACCTATACTGCCACCAGCCACCAGGGGCTTCACTTATGGAAGCTGTCATAGTGTCCATATTTTGTACAGCTGATGGGCTGAACTAAATGACTCTACATTTAGGTAACCATGACATTTGCTTCAGATATTCATGCTACCCTCTGGATGAATTGTAATAACTTGGTGATGTTCTTACTTTTTCAGCTAGCTCCATCATAAAGTCAGCTTGGTCAATGTGCCCAATGCTAATGCCATTTCCAACAGCCTCCACTGTACTCTGTGCTTAATTCTAATTAGCAAGTTCTAGCATACTAACACCCTAAACTAGCACTGGCTGTGTACACCTGCTACACTAGCCACATAGTGAAAGCCACACATCAGCTATGCAACATAACATACGCAGTTCATTGTCAGTGTCACCAGAAAATATATGGTTCTTTCATACGAACATACACTATATGTATGGCCGGAGGTTCAGAAGTGTGAAATGCAGAACCACTGGACTGAAAAACTCTTTTTTCCTCTCTGCCATCAGACTCCTAAACAGCTGACTCAGGATCTACCTCATGTATTACCAGGAAATACGTCATGTACTGGCAACCTGTACTGTTTACATTCTCAGTTTGCACATGCATAATTGTACATTGACTGTTCACTGCTGCACATGCTGCTCCCATGCAGCATACATTCTCTATTATATTCTTATATGTTAGTGTTACTTATTTATCTACTTTATATTTCATTTGTATTTTGTGGCATTCATGTGGACAGCAACGTAAGAATTTCATTGTACAGGGAAACACGTTTCCTAACTGTGCATATGACAAATAAAACACTATGACTTTGACCTTGACCTATATTGCCAAAAGTATTCACTCACCAATCCAAATCATTGAATTCAGGTATTCCAATCACTTCCATGGTTACAGGTATACAGTATATACTGTATATATTATCTCTGGCTCCAAAATGTTCAGCTGTAGAAGTTGGGTGAACAGTGTGTTGATTCTGTTCTATCATTCTTTTCCTGTAGGGGAGCTAATGCTAGCTGCCAGTGCAAATGAATCATCTTATTATATCCTGTCTGTCCACAAGCTGATCATTAAAGCGGATGTCTCTACCTAGTTGCAGCATCTGCTACTCTTTGTAGCTTTATGGAATAGTTTTTTTTTTTTTTTTTTAATAAATGTTTTTACATAATGATGATGCCCTTGTTAGCAGTGCAGGGGTTTTATTATTCCTGCTCAACTGTTTTACAAATGCTCATAGTAGTTTTGTATTTGCCAAGGAAATAAACCTTCGGTCAACATTAGAACCAGGAAATGTGTTCAAAATTTAGCCCATAATGTGAACTTTTACAAATATTGTAAATGAGACTGTTGATCAATTGTTTAATGTAATGAAAAAAATTGAAGTTCAAGAATTTTGAGAAGCATTTTCTTGTTATTTGTTATTTTTTCAATGTGAATTAATCATCATGAATCAAATAAAACAATCAAAAATAAATTAATAGAATGGAAATTCAATTGAATCAAGAGATCAATAACAATATCCAGCCCTATTATTAACGATATGAAAGATATGGTAGTGGAAAAATTGACCAGCATACAAGTAATATTAACCGAGCATCACCTTGAAAAACCAAAGGTTTGGATTTAGAGTTAAGATTAAATTAGGTTTTATCTTATAATGTTAAAATCTGGACTGAGCTGTGAGTATAGAAAACTGATGTAATAAATCAAACATCCTCACTGATGTCCAAAGACAAACATGTGCATGTGCAGTGGGAGGGGAACCAAGGGAGAAGCAGAGAGCACCCAGAGGACGCTGCGAGGGGCGGATTGGCCCTTGCCGGGCTTGGGCCTCAGGACGGATGGATGGAGGGATTGTGTTGACAAGGGGGAAAGATGAAGACAAGGAGGAGGAAGAGAGGCAGCCACACATTCAGCAGGGAGGCTAAGAGCATCAGCCAGAAACTCATCAAACCAGTGGAAACACCTCCAACAGCCCAGCAACAGCAGGATGTTTGTGTGTGTGTGTGTGAGGTGGATGCTCATGTTTTAGGATGCCAGCAGTTTGCATGTGTATTTGTGTGAGCTTGGAAAAGTCGGGGATGTTTGTGGGTGATGGATGAGAGCATTGAAGGAGGCTTCATTCAACCATTGTTCATTAGTAAAGTACACAACTGTCCTGCTTAATTGCTCAGCCATAATGTCAGACTGTGATGAGTGATTACAACCAACGCTCAACTATTCTTCATGTCAGCGCTCAGGAAAGCTTCACCTTGTCATCCCTCAGAGGGACGAAGGAGGAACACCATACTGTGTGCATACTTCAACAGAAGAATCTAGAAACACTTTATTCACAAATTGTAAATGATTACATCAGTCTGGTCTTTTTGTCATTTTGTCATCAACCACTAATCTATTTTGTATTCTTTCTTGGTTTTTATAATTTGTTTCACAACATTAAAATTAGGTGAAATCCATCCGTCCATCCATTTTCCTCCGCTTATCCGGAACCGGGTTGCGGGGGCAGCAGTCTAAGCAAAGATGCCCAGACTTCCCTCTCTCCAGACACTTCCTCCAGCTCCTCCGGGGGAATGTCGAGGCGTTCCCAGGCCAGCTGAGAGACATAGTCCCTCCAGCGTGTCCTGGGTCTTCCCCGGGGCCTCCTCCCGGTGGGACATGCCCAGAACACCTCCCTAGGAAGGCGCCCAGGAGGCATCCAAAACAGATGCCTGAGCC
>NW_018128049.1:93500-95421 GCF_001952655.1 Monopterus albus
ACCACCACCCCGGTCTGCCAGTCCAGAGGCACTGTCCCCGACCGCCATGCGACATTGCAGAGGCGTGTCAACCAAGACAGCCCAACAACATCCAGAGACTTAAGGTACTCAGAGACACCTAGGTGAAATGTGAAATAGTAATTTTGTGACTGGTACTGTCTGTGTCAGTAGGTGTATTTTGTCCATTTCTATTAACAGTTACAAGTTGTGCTCGATAAAGTGGCAATGTATTTGCATATACGTCATACATTTTTATATATAATATAATTTGAAAAAAAATTACATGCCTTAAAGTGAATGTATGAAATGAATGTTTTCTTTCCTAATCTTGCCTTTTAATCATGCTAGCAATATGATGAGCACTGAAAAACTGTGTCATATATTGGATTGACACAAATTGAGAAATTTACCTGCAAGACTAAATTCAATAATGTTATTATTAATTGTAATATCTTTTCATCTAGTGGCATCATCAGGACAGAATTTCAGTTTGTGCATTACTTCGGTTTATGATCAAATACAGAGAGGTGACAAATTAAAAGAAAAATCTGAATGCTTGACCCCTACACTGAAGAGATCCTGTAGCTCTGTTATGGTATTGGGGGCATTCTGCTGGCATGATTTGGGTCCACTTGTCCCTTTTAGAGGGAGGAGTCACTGCAAATCACCTTTATTCTATGATGAAATATTTCTATCCTGATGGGGGAGGTCTCTTCCAGGATGACAGACATCCACAGGACATGAGGGGTCACTGAATGGTCACTGATTATATGAACATTGAGTATTAAAATGATGTGAATCATATCCTCTGACCTTCACAGCCACCACATCTCAACCCAGCTGAACACCTATGAGACATTTTGGACCAACCTGTTAGCTAGCATCTCCACCACCATCATCAAAACACTGCATTAATCTTTTGGAAGAATGGTCCTCATCCTCCAGTAGAGTTCAGAGACTTGGAGAGTCAATGCCAAGGTGCACAAAAGCTCTTCTAGTGGCAGCTAATGACACTCTCATCAGATAAAGCTGCACTTAGTGCTAATTAGTAATGAGAACATGGTAAACAGTCTACCTGCTAGACATCAGCAGTTTCTTGTATGCCAATATGCATTTAGCCCAAAACACCACTGTGCTGAGCCCATCCTCTCACAGCTGCTACGTGTAGTATGGCTGTGGACTTTGTGTGGATTTTGCTCTTTCTCTTTGAGATTTAAGTGATTGTTGACTGCTAGGTAAATTAAAAATATTATAAAATGTAACAAAAACAAAGCAAAAGAACAACAACAAGACTGTTATATTGGTTGAGCCTGGGTTTTTTTTTGCCATCATATATTTTGGTATGACCTACTATTGACCAGAATGGTGTGGATTTCATTCTTCATAGTTTCCCAGTGATGATTCCTAATGCTGTTAATTTCTAGTCACAATTTCCCCAATGACCCAACACTCTGATCCATAATAGGCATGTTCATCAAAACAGAATTCCCTGTTTTCCATTAAACATGCTGTGCTATAGTAGATATGGTTCAAAGATGTGCCACTGTCACATCAGTGGACTGGACAATGCTTTTTTCTGTTCTGGCCACCATACATACCTGGGTTGGTGATGTGAAGATAAATATTTTTATACAGTAAGGATTGTCATAATTTTACATGTGGTAAATATTTAAACAAATATCTGTTTTACATGGACCTGTTGTCATAAAACAGCTTTGTTATTAGATTTTTAAAAAATTTGTGTCAAATCTCAAAATTGTCCTATGGTGTGACTGTCTCAAGCATGGTTCAGTAAATTATAAAGTTTATAAATTAAAAAGAAAAGCATACAAATGTTGATAAGCACCTGAGGCATAAATTTAGTGCTTTAGTAAATAGCAATCATTGTTTTCAACTATATTTAGTTGAAAGAATACAGTAA
>NW_018128049.1:95476-95796 GCF_001952655.1 Monopterus albus
TATATAAAGTGGCTTGAAGAGAGGCAGACAGGAAACAAGGTAGACAGAGGTGACAGAGGTTGATGGTCGATCTTGACCTGCTGACATCCTGTGCCTGAGCGTATGATGCACAGTGACCATTTGGCTATCGGGGTGCCCCAGAATCGCTTAAATATGTAACATTTTCAGAACCACTTTTGTCCTTTGGTGTGACACCCTGCAATATATTCAGGGCAACACAGTGGAGTGGAGGTTAGTGCTGTTGCCGCACAGCAAGAAGGTTCTGGGTTCAAGTCCTGGCTGACCCCGGGCCTTTCTGTGGGGAGGCTGCGTGCTCTCCC
>NW_018128049.1:95863-98791 GCF_001952655.1 Monopterus albus
CCAAAGTCATGTAGCTTAGGTTGACTGGATACTCTAATTTGCCTGTAAGAGCGTGTGTGGTTGTTTGTCTACATATCAGGCCTGTGTTAGACTGGCGAACTGTCCAGGGTGGACCCTGCCTTTCACCCAATGTCAGCTGGGATTGGCTCCAGTGCCCCTGTGACCCAACTCATGAATAAATGGTGTAGATAATGGATGATAAACTACATAATAATGTGAAATTGTGCATGTGTTTTGCTAACTGCTAATGACAGGTTAAGATGAGCAAGGTGCGACACGTACTGTCAGTTTATATGTCAGGGGTTATAAAGGTTTTATCAGATATAAGGCTGCACCTGAGAAGCATTAAATAAGCATTGTCCTTTTTATTCACTTCTGACCATTTTTAATGTGTTTAAATGCAAAGTTATGTTAATTAAAATATTTTCTTCTGTTTTTGTAGAAAATTTGTACTTGTACAAAGTGTCTTGAAAATGTGATTGCTCTTTCTGAGATAGAAAAAACTGAGGGTGAGCTATAAGTGGCCAGAAAAATCTGCCCCAGAGCCAATGCATAGTGCCGCTCGACTCCCCAGCTTGACTGGCTAATGTTCAATCAGTAAAGGCAAAGCTACCACCTCAAAGGAAATAATCATTTCATAATCATAAACAACTCTTGTGATTGTTAAAAGAATTAAAATGAAAGGTGTTTTTTAAACTTTGAATGAATTACATGAATTAAAGTAAGATTTTGTATTTGGAGGAGTCAGTGGTTCTATGTTCATTTTGTTAAGAAATTATGATTTTACTTTTGAAAACCATGGTTGATGTTTGTATCAACATGCTGTTTGTCTTTAACACACCAATTATTTTAGGAAAGAGTTTGTTGTGTTGAATTTTCAATTATATTTACCCTGTTGAAGAGTCAGTTCAGTAAAAAGTACATTAATGCAATACCTATCACTTTCTCTTTAATACAATAACTACTATTTCTGTCCTTTAACGTGACATAAGATGTGGCACACATAAAATTGCTTTTACTCTAAAATATCTGAAAAAAGAAAACAAAAGAAAAATAAAATGTTTTATTATCTTAACATACGGCAACAATAGTTTTATTTCACCTTCACATTTCTGTAAAAACATGCAATAAATGTACACTTGTACAAATGTTTTTACTCAGATTCATACAGAAACTAGTCCTGCCATTTATTGTAACTCCCACATTGTGTTTCCCTTTTATACAGAAGAAACTGTGTAAAATACATATTTATAACAGAGGACTTAGCTCTGAATGACTGTCATTTAATATAACAGAATAAAAATGTAATTAATTAGTGATCACACTAAACCAACTAGAGTAAATGTTCCGTATCAAGTACAGGTATAGCTTTATTCACCTATGTATGTGTGTAAGCAGACTGACAGCAGCTTGTGGTCGCCAATATGACTCAACCTCCTCACTGCCCCTACCAACAAACTCATCTGATGTTTCAGCTCCTTGACTTCATCCTCCTCTTCCTCCTTCATCATAGCCCATGTGGGCATGGCAGTCTCCCAACCTCCCTTTCCTGCAGCCAAAGTTGCCCCAGGACTGGTTTTAAGCCCAAACCTGTGCCTACACATTGGATCCCCCCTCCATACCTCCCTGAAGCCTGGGTGATCTGAACCCATTCCAGTCCTGATGGCAGAGGCAGAAGAGGCAGATGCCTGGGCAGTGGGAGTAAGGCAGTGTCCATGACAAGACTGGGCCTACTCTATCATAGTTAGGAAGGAGCGAGGGCAAGGCATGAATATCAGCATGGACACACACACACATTTATTTTCATTTCTTATGGGGACTATCCTTGATGTACATTCATCTCCTGGAAACTTACCCTAACTTTAACCATAACCACTATTTGCCTAATGCAAACCTCCCCTTAATCTTAAAGTCATCACTTTAAAATTTTATCATTTTTATTTGGGGGACTTGTCTCATCTGTGAGGACGGTGTGTGTGTGTGTGTGTGTGTGTGTGTGTGTGTGTGTGTGTGTGTGTGTGTGTGTGGGTATATAGATGTACACTGGATGTGAATCTGAGATACCACGGAGAGGTACAGAGACCTTCCCTGCTATATCCACTCATTTGATCACGTGTCGCTCACTGAATCTGTCAAAACCAATGTGTCAGTGGAGGGGAGGTGGTGCAGACTGCTGTAGATGTTAGGAGTGGCTCGGATACCACTTCTTCATGTCTGATACTGATACCACAAGCTTGAGTATCTGCCAATACCAATACCAATCCATTACCATCTTTTCCCCACTGTTTTACAATGAAGCTGTTAAAAGGAGGGTGTCTTTCATGCTTTTAAGTCTCTCACCAGCCTTGTTTTCTTGTATGAGAACGTGTCTAAGGACACTGACAGTGGGGGTGACATCAGATGCAGATGCAGAAGAAGAGCTTACCTCCCCTGTCAACTCCTCAAATGGGGCTAGAACTGTGATAGTTATTTCCAGCAGCCCCCACTGGTTTGCAATCAGTGTGGCTGGCAGTATACGCACACAGGGCCTGTTTCTGTGCAGTGAGGCTCTGGATCATGTAATACTACTGTTCCACCTCGTTCGTACATCTTGTTTCAGACACTTGGGCGACATATTCAGCTCCACTTGAATGTCCTCCAAGTGTGACTAGGAAGTGCTGAATGTTTGAAGTAGCCCATCATTTTTCTGCCGATAGCCAGTGCATCATTTACACTGCACTGTGATAGCAGTGACATTGACAGGCGGATCGGTGCAGCTTCTACAGTAATGCGGTCGATGTACCGGTCTGTCGTGGTGAAGAAGGAGCTGAGCTGTAAGGCAAAGCTCTTGATTTACTGGTCGATCTACGTTCCAACTCTCACCTATGGTCATGAACTTTGGGTCATGACCGAAAGGGCAAGATCCCGGATACAGGCGGCCGAAATGAG
>NW_018128049.1:99055-110380 GCF_001952655.1 Monopterus albus
GAAGTGTCTGGAGAGAGGGAGGTCTGGGCATCTTTGCTTAGACTGCTGCCCCCGTGACCTGGTCCCGGATAAGCGGAGGAAAATGGATGTGATAGCAGTACCTCATTCACAATACGTTTTAGGGTATGTGGAAAGCATCCCACACTGGCAACTCAAAAGTGATCTATTGCTTTTATTGAATTACTAGTATTGTCTGTTAAAATCACATGGAGTTTAATCTTTTCAGTTTTCCACGTATTTAACATCTTCTCCATTGCTGCAGCGACAGACTCTCCTGTGTGTGAGCCACACAACTGTTTAGCCTGCAGCACTGCTTTTTGCAAAGTAAAGCTTGAGTCCACTGTGCAGTCAGGTTTGGTCATGACATAGGACACGTCTGAGCTCCAGATGTCAGTTCTAAAAGTAAACATGGCAACATTTTCTAAACATTTCCAAATGAATTCACTCGCTTGCACTTATCTGGGGTAGTTGTGTTGGAGATGGAATGCCAGGTTGGCAACATGTAGGCTGCACGATGAATTCAGTCACTTTCTCCATTATCAGCTTTGCTTTATTGCTGTTGGAGCGGAGTTTCTCACACTTCTGAATTGATTCTAAATTCTACAACCACTGAGAAAAACGCTGTTAAAAAACAAAGACAGTATAATTTAAAAAAAAAGGTAAAAATAACTAATAATGGTTTACTTTTACGAGGTAAAGTCACATTATTTTCACAATACAATATGTTATGAGGAAAAGAATGCCTATTATTAATAATTCACTCATGATAAAAATGAAAGACACTTTTCTGTTAAGACTTATTTCTGAATGTGTGACTGAGACACAGGAGATTGCTTATTTTTAACTAGACTGGTTAACCTAGAGAAGCTATTGGCTGTAGAGGTAACTAACCAGCAAAGTCACCGGGGGCCAGATGTATAAAACGTTGTGTAGATTCATGACTAAATCCATGTGCATGCACAAAAACAGAAGTGAGCGTACACATTGTTTTTATCAGATATATATAAAGCTGCACATAAAACTGCTTCTGCTTTATAAATCTTAATCATCTAGAACTGGGCCTACATGCACAAGGTCCTTTTCCATTCCCACCTTTAGCCATAAATAGATGTAGACACACACTGTTTTAATCAACTATTTGCAAACAACAAATTTGCAAGCTGAGAAGTCAGGACAGTGAGCTGAAAGATGTAAAACCTATTTTGAGAGCTGAATGGAGCAGCAGCGACTTCATCTCTAAAATCAGCCATTTTTACATCACACATGGCTATTTCACCAATTGTTCATGTAAAAATATTCATTAGTGCTACTTTATATTACATATTTAGTTGACTTTTGAAGTGAACAAAAGTAAATACAAGACAAAAATCCAAGCCCTACAGCAAGGAGACATTACCATGAGCCTTTTTCAAACTTAATTTTTATTTCATTACCTTGAATACTGCTAAGACAAACAAACCAACAAACAGAGATTGTCGTATATGCTAAAGTTTGCAGGCTTTTATAGTTGTAAAATGCCCAGAACTGCATTAATCATTAGGCTTTAACAGGCTTGTTAGGACTTGTACACAGGTGAAAAGTTGTCATTAAGACTTGTCAGCTGATGGTAAATTGTGTGACTCTTCAAACCTTCTGGTAACACACAATGTCCATGGGCTCCTCTAAGTAGTGCTGCTCCAAAATGAACAAATATGTATATATACTAGTATAATTAGAAGGCTCGATATGAACTGAGTTCACACTGGTATGTAGTGACTCCAGGAAACAGTCATATGCTGCACGCAAAAAGGTGTTTGCATTCTCCTGTCTACTCACCTTTAATATGATGCCTAACTATCAGCTATATGAATTAAAGCATTTCAACCATGCAGTAAACGGTGTCAAAACACACTTGATTACTGTGTGTCAATGTTTAGCTTTAAGCAGTGTAGCAGGAGATACGTTTTCCCCTTGGGGCTTAATGTTACCACAGCTGTAGTGCTGCTACTGGGGCTGTGCAGTACCTCAGTATCAGTACAACTCATTCAAAGTCATTCAGACTCATTCCACTGATGCTGGTCTGAAATCGTACAGACTTGCTGTCCCTCAACACTTCCCCTATCTGCTGCTATGGGTACAAGCTCTCATTCAAACCTATCCTGCTGATGCTAGTATCAGCTTTCGTACTAAACTTGTTCTCCCTTCTACACTTCCCGTACCTGCTCATATGGGTATCAGCTGCGCACGGGACCACGGCTCATCTCCTTCGATCACGTACCACAGTCACAGAGGAGAAGATCCAGTGCTTGTTAGCTGTTAGCCTTAGCTTGTTATTTAGCGTGGTCAGTCAACAGTAGGGTTTAAGACAAGGGTTAGCTGCACAGCGTGCTTTGCTTCCACATCAGACTCAGTTGTTTCTCAGTGTATTGCTGTGGAACATGTGCTTGTTTCTCAGCTGATTAATGCAGATGAAATTTGGCTGAGTTCACGGCTGCCACCTCTGTCAGAGTAATGATTCTACATCATACACACATACTCAGGCACATAGCTCAGTGGAGTGTCCCACAATGCATCAGTGTGAACATTAAGTGATGATGGAACACAAGCAAACAGGGATTTGTGACACACAGACACACACACAGATCTAGTATGAGTGTTGTAGGATGGGGAGCGTGTTGATGATGGTGAGGGATTTCAGAAGGGTGGGAGGCAGTTCTCTTCATTTCTAGGTGATTCATGTTTGAAGTGGGCTTACAAAATTGCTTTATGGAAAGTGGCGAGTGGCTCGGCGGGAACATTAGGCGGGAAGCAGCAGGGAGGCTGGTGCTTCATTAGGGAGCTCTACTCTGCCTTTACTACCTGGATTTGGAGTTTTATGGTTATCATTATTTGAGATAGAATTATTATTCGCATATATCTGCTAGTCAGATGTTTGGGTTGGGGACAATGGGACATGACGTCTGTGCGACTGAATCCATGAGTGGTTTCTGAGGAGGTCTGTACGAGGTTAGCCATTTTTCCTCCTCTGTATGAGTGTGGAGGTGAGCTCAGGCTGCAGACATGCTGTCTGTTGGAATTTCGGCCTCATCTGGTGACATTTCAGAGGTTTCCATGGAGAGGCCAGAGAGCCTGGCATTGGCAAGACAACACTGAGCGATCTCCAACTGAAGCCTTGAATGAGTTTCCATCAGAAACTTGTCCTGTTGATCAGATGCAAAAACACAATAAAGTATATAATAAGCATCAGAATTAGCATAGTATCAAAACACTTAACAGTGAGCCATTCATATATTTGACATATCTCAGATACAAAAGAAGAATTTCCTTTTGTTTGTTTTGGTGAAGAATGATGCATATATTTTGTAATTCACCTCTCTTTCATTGATTTGTGGTATTCTCTTCGAAAAAGAATTCGCATGATGGCATCCAGCTACACCATAGTTTTGCTATACTATAGTCATCACTACAGTGTCAGATTTTGGCAGTCATGGAGTCCTAAATTCTTGCTGTGACTTGGCTGGGAAACACAACAGACATGACATGAGTGGTGATCAACATCTATCCTATTTTGCAGTTTGTGCTCCAGATGAAATTTGGTCTAGTGATAGACATTGCCACCCTACATATATGTATTCAATTTCAAACATAAAATGATTTCAACAACTTTTGAAGGTGATTTTTAAGTTAATGTTAAAGAAATGGATTTTTGTGATTTTTATTTTTTGTGACCCTGACCTTTGACCTTTTTTAGCCAAAATCTAATCACTTCTAGGGTTGGTCCCCACCAGTGTCTGTACCAAGCATGCTGATGATCCATCCAGCTGTTTGTCTGTAATCCCGCTAACCAACAAACAAACACACACACAACCAATAGCATGACCTCCTTGGTGGAGATAAAGATTTAAATCACAGGCTCATCTAAATTGCATGAATTTAATCATGGCAACTCATAATGTGACTCAGAAGTGTGTTTGGCCCCTGCGTGCCTGTATGCACTCCCGACAACATCTGGGCATGCTCCTGATGAGTCAGCAGATGGTGTCATCGGGGATCTCCTCCCAGACCTGGATCAGGGCATTAGTGAGATCCTGGACAGTCTGTGGTGGTACTTGGAGGTGTCAGATGCACAGATACACAATCTCCCATAGGTGCTCAGTTGGATTTAGATCAGGAGAACGTGAGGGCCAGTTAATCGCATCAAACTCATCATCCAGGAGCTGCCCTCAGTGCTCCTCCTGTTCCCCCTGGCACAGAGGAGCAGACACTGGTCCTGTTACTGGGTTGTTGCCCTTCTACGGCCCTGTCCAGCTCCCCTGATGTAACATCCAGTCTCCTGGTATCTCGTCTGTGCTCTTGAGGCTGTGTTGGGAGATACAGCAAACCTTCTTGTGACTGCACGTGTGGATGTGCCACCTTGGAACAGCTGGACTACCTGTGCAACCTGACTAGTCTGCAGGTACTGCCTCATGCTATCACTGGTGAAACTTGAGAAGAATCAGTCAGAAGGATCAGTAGAAAACAAAAAGTCTTCCTAGCTAGAGTTTGCAGGACTTGTATAAGCTGAGTTGCTTATGCATAAAAGTACAGCAACATCGGTACATCTTGTTTTTTGAGCTTTCAGTCATGTTCAAGATGATAATTCTGATAATTCATCATTGTAACTTGGTAGATAAGTCAGAAAACACAGAAAAGCAGGATCTTTAAGTTGTAGCTTATTGTCTACCTTACTACAACTGGAGAGAGATGTTGTTTGTGTTCGAATGTGTGAATATTTTTCTAACTTTGCTGCAGAGCGGAGGTGTGCAGTCATTGAGAATCGCTGAAATCCAAATAATTAGTTTACACATGGGCACACAAAACATCATATGAAAGCAGCTTATGATACATAATACATAGACTGCACACGCCCCGATGAACATCTTACAGGCATTTCTGAGAGCAGGTAAAGTTGGTCCGTGCGCTGCTGTCATGAGGTGGCTTTGATCCAATGCAGGGGGTGTGATACTGTAGCTATTTGATGTCTCTCTGGGCAGTGAGGGGAAAATTTTTTTTTATTTATGGTTTAAGTTACCAAATGTTTCGACTCACCGTCCCCCCAACTCCACCCCTCAAGCTGTTATTTCACCTTCTGGCTTTCGTGCACTGGTAGACCTACCAGAAATTTTGTGTTACAGGATAGAATGTCAAAGTCCCAACAGAATGTGAAACCCAGCAAAAGCTTAAAAGCAGACTGAGACAGTATAAATAAAAAAATGTAAAATATATTGAGGTTCTTAAACTTGAGCCTGGTTTGAAAATGAAGAGAACTAGAGGGTTTTCAGTGACTGAGTGTTAATGCAAATCTATGAGCTATAGTTAACCCACACTGGACGGGACGAAGGCAGGTCAGCCTGTGTGACCCACAGCGCTAAACTGTGAATACTCTAGTTAACGGTGGAAAGTTATATAGCTCCTGTAGCCTTAATCCTGTAAGCACCGTGCATACATTTTTAAAAAATTATCTTCTTCAAGTATTAGGCCACTGCATCTGGCGTTCATTGCATGATCAACAGTATGTAGTTTCACATTTATGGCCAGAGGCACTATCTAATATGATATCACACAGCCCTAAAGTGGATAATATCACTTCTACTCCCTAACATGGTCCCTGCACAGCTCGGTGTGAGTAACAGCAGCCACACCATGACTTCACCTGTTGTCAGTAATCGGGACACGTGCGGGGTGTTTGCTCATGAGCTGCATTCATGTGTTATTTTGTGGACCAATGGTTGTGTGTGGATTCAAATGTCTGATCAGTGATTCTCAAGGACCAGCTGGAGCGCATCTCCTAGGCGCAATGCTGGTCACTGTGTGGAAAAGTTGAAATGGGAGGTGTTGATGAGAGAGGGAGGCTACTGAACTGAATGTGCGTAACTCTCAAAGTGACTGTGCGTTGCATTCACTTGGTGCTGTGCAGGGCTCACGTTATTAGCCTATGTCATTATAAGTAGTATAAGTAAATATACAGTATGTCATAATAACGAGAAAAATCATGTTTTTAACATGGATGTAGCTCATAAAAACAAAAAAAGTATCTTGTTATAACGAGAAAGGCTTCTCGTTATAAGCAAGCAGTTAGGCGAGTTGAATGTTGCCTAAATGATTATGGTGTGACCAGCGTGTACACATGTACATGGTCCCACCCCTAATTAAGATCATTTTTTTAGACTAAAGTGAGGGGCACACAGGCCAATTGCTGCTATCAGGGCAAAAGATTCTCACTGTGATCATCTCACTTCTTGTGCTTCCTTAGTCTCTGATGCTTGTTTCACTAAGGAGTTCCTTTTGTGATTAAATGTTGTAATATACTTTTATGGTACCCAGTTTCCCCCAACTTCCTTTATCTGCTCCTTTTCAGTTAGCAATGCCCTACATTACCCAGAAGTCCTTCTTTTTTGTGCCTTAAGGCTATATGTATATTCCCAGTTTTTGAATGATGTAAAAAACAAGTGCCTTCAAACAACATAAATATGAGAATTGTACCAAAAACCTGCTGTGGGTGGGACTGGAGGAGTAGAGAAGTGACTCAGACTAGAAACACTGGAAAATAAGGGTAAAGTAAATAGAAAGACTGAGCAGTAGACAGGCAATGTGCTGACTCCTGGCTGGCTGCTGGTCGGCAGAATTACTAATGCACTTTCCCACTTCATAAATTATCGCTGTGACCATGGGTGTGATGCTGTCAGGAAAGCCCAGCATCCCAAAAGTCAACAGCAGAAGCAGCTCTGAACGGCAGCTTGAAACACCTCTCCTGCTTCTCTGTCGTCACTCTCTGCTTTGTCTTTTTAACACATGGAAATAGATTATGAGGCCAGGAGCAGTATTTTTGAAAAGATCCATTTGTTGGCTTAGCAAAGGAAAAGAAGCCTGAGTGGACTTGAGGTGTGATAATCAAGTGTTACCACTATTGAAAACTCCTGTCAGTCAAAAAACACACTGAAATATCTCTGTCTTTAAAGCTGCACTAATAAATATTTTTTACATCAATAATGGATCAAATGACTATATAGTGTGAAAGGGGTCACCCTTTAGTGACAAATCTACAGGGAATAATCTCCCCACTCTCCAGCTTCATGGAGCTTTTTAGCCTCTTGTACCTCATTGTTTTGGTTTTATGGTCTACAGGCTCAAAACGAGTCACAGCCTAGTTCTCTGATTTGCTCAACACCAAAATGCTGCTACACTCACTGATGGCTACTGAATGTGGACAACAAAAATACCTACATGACTGGATGAAAGCCATGTATTGTAGCTGTACATGTCATTGTAAGACCTTACTAATAACTCTTAAACTGGCTTTTTATTGTATTTCTGTTATTATTTTTTTATGTTGAGAACAATGTTAATTGCTACTACTGGGACTTCAAAGACCTGCTACCTATAATGCAAATGATATCACTAGAACAAATGCATTACTCAGTACCCAGCAGAAATAGGCTAACTGACCATGAAATAACAATTCAGTCCAACTACCACGTTAGCTGTACACTACCTGCACAGCGTCATGTAGCAAAGAGCCAATGTTAGTAAGTAGTTAGATGAAGAAGCAGCGACTTTTAAATATTTCCCAAGTCATGTTGCTCTTGTCTGCTCCTGTAGTCCCTTTCTATGTGATAATAGCTAGTTCTTACCCTTCTTTGACTGCAGTAAATATTATTTCAAATATTTTTTATTTCATTAAGGCAGATATAGTCTTTCAAAATATACACATTTTAAACCCACTCCAGCTGTTGTAAAATTTGATTTTCCTAAATGAAAAACAAACTTTCCAGGCTGCAGCATGAGTCCTGCTCCTCACCACTCCCTCCCTCCTTTCTCTTCACCTCCCCCTCCCTTCGTCCTGCCTCCCCTCAGTGGCGGCGGTCTGCAGCAGAGCAGTTAATAAAGAGATTGATTATCGGCCTGTCAGGAAGTGACAGTTGGACAGGGCTGCTCTGCGTGAATGACAGAGGGCATGCTCACCACGCAGCAGCCCGCCTGACAAACACACACCCAGATGCCTTTGCCAACACCGGGGGTAGGTGAGGTGGTGGAGGAGGAGGTGGGGGGGTTGGATGGGTGAGAGGTGGGCATGTGGAGAACAGCAAAGCAACCTTCTGCTGGTGGAAGAGGTTTATCTTTGTCGGTGTGGGACTGCTTGTGTGTGTGTGAGGGGTGTTGGTGATGGAAGGGGGGTCAGAGTTCATAGCCACTGCCTTCTGGAGAGAGAGAAGGGGATGGCATTGCCTGTGACACCATACACAGGAGCCAAAGGAAGCTGAGGAAGCACACATCCAATCCAACACACACATTCTGGGCATCTGTGGGCATCCTGTATGAACCCACATCCAGCAGGGTACAAGACAGCTTTAGGACACAACTGATTCACAGGCCTCTACTCAAAGCTACACAGTTAAATACCACAGTTTGACAACAACACCTCAAACATACACACAAACTAAGCTTATTGGATTCTCATTGACAATCAAACTCACAGGGAGAGCTGAGGTAGTTTCGATGTAGTGGCCATGGTTGGATGCTGATCATGTGACCAGCTGGGTCCACAAAAGGTGGTTTCTCATTGAGGTGTTGTTGTATTGGACTACGTTATATTCAGAGGTGTTCCTAATATTTTGACCCCCTCATGTATATAGCTGGCGAAGACAAAAATATAGACATCTTTAAAGATAATGTAAATCTATTGGATTTTGATGAGCAACTGGCAGCTTTGAAAATGTGGACAAAGTACTCAGATCCTTTACTTAAGTAAAAGTAGCAATACAATAGTGTAAAAATATTCTGTTACATGTAAAAGTCCTGCATTCAAAATGTTACTTAAGTAAAGTACAAAAGTATTAGTATCAAAACATACTTAACCTCTAGAGTCCCTGCGTCCTCATATGAGGACCGCACAGCTTGGGTTTCCAAAGCTCAGGACTCTAGAGGTTAAAGTACTAAAAGTTAAAGCACTACCTGTATATCATGTTATGGTATTATAATTACTGATGCATTATTGTGTACATCATATTTAATCTTACAGCGGGTAAAGGGGGACCTAGTTTAATTAGTTTATATGCATTTAATTTGAATTACTGCTGGACAGCTTGTTGACCTGTTTCCTAAGCTGTATTTTTTGTATTAATCTGGTTATGAAAGGTAAATGTACTTAGTAAATGTACTTAGTTACTTTACATCACAGGTCATAACACACATATCGGTGTTGAATGAACATTTTACATTCTAACAAGACAACAGGATTGCTTTCACATGCTGTCTTTCTTTAATGCTTTTACAAACACCTATTCTAATGAAGTTGGGGCATTGTGTAAAATGTCATTCCAATGAAGTTGGGGCATTGTGTTTAATGTAAATAAAAACATGTTCCAAAAGAGCTGGGACAGGGGCGTCAGAAGATTGGGTCAAAAAGGATTTGCAAGTCATTATATTCTGTTTTTATTTCCATTTTACACAATGTCCCAACTTCATTGGAATTGGGGTTTGTAACTAAACTAATACATTGTTCAACATTTCACCTTTTTCAGTGTTAAAAATGATTTTTGTTCTGATGAGACACTTAGGTCAACAGGGCGCAGCGCTAAACTCGTGTCTAAACTCCAAGCACAAGGCGAATATGGGTGTGTTAAGTGATGTTTAGCAATTGTGGCAACCACAGATGCAGTCCACTTTCACACGCAGCCAGGAATTACTGGGCACATTTTGTCTTGGGGCAGACATTATTAAAGGGAGGAATACACTGTGAGCAGGTGGGGCTGGCTTTAGTTACTGTATGTCCAATCAAAGCAGGTCCTCTCATCCCCTCTCATCTCATCACTGTTTTTAAAATAATACAATTGTAATCACTGTGTTTATGGTGAAACTGACTGGTCCACCAGAGCTCACAGCCAGTGGAGGTGTCGTCCACTTTATCTCCACCTGCAGCTGCTTTCAGAGCTGATCAAACTGCCATAAAATGCAAAAACAGACGTATATCTCCACAGTAGTAACACAGGTACAAGTTGTTTTAACTTAGGTGGCTGTGGCTTACGAGGTAGGGCAGTCGTCTTCTAACCAGCAAGTTGGTGGTTCGACTCCCGGTCTCCCCGCATGCCTAAGTGTCCCTGAGCAAGACACTGAACCCCAAATTGCTCCCGGTGGTTCGACTGGCGTCAGTGTGCGGCAGCCTCTCGTCATCGGTGTGTGAATGTGTGTGTGAATGGGTGAATGGTGTATAATCTCCTGTAAAGCGCTTTGGCCAGTGTAACACACTGTGAGAAAGCGCTATATAAAATACAGTCCATTTACCATTTAACAGTGACAGCAGCCACAGGGAGGTCTGACTGACTTTATCTGCTACGTAACAGGATTAATGGATATGGCTGCAGGATGTTTGTTATTTTTCTTGGCTCGTGAGCTCCTTCATGTGTTTAACGTGGATGTGGATTCACAAAAACCGACTGGAAATCAACCCTGGCTACATCCTGCTAGGACAGATGGTGTGGGTGTGGCTCAGGAGATAGAGCGGGCCATCTCCCACCCGAAAGGTTGGTGGTTCGATTCCCAATCCACATGTCAAAGTGTCTTTAAGCAAGACACTGAACTCCCACTCGCTCCCAGTGATGTCACCAGTGTGTGAATGGGTGAATGGCCAAATAGTGTGAAAGAAAAGCAGGCATGCACCTGAGGAAAACTGCATAAGGACTGTGAATCAGCTGAAGCAAAAATTGTGCTGGCAGGAAACTAGAGCAATTTACAATTTTAATTACAAATGTGTCACTGCAAAACTTACATACCTAAACCTAATCTTAACCTGACCCTAACTCAGCAATAACACTGAACGGTTAACACAATTCATGCAAGTATACACACCCACACTCATACAAGCACAAACAATTTAGTTATAGCTACTGAAGGGAGGCAGCCAGGACAAAGGAGGGGAGTAAAAGGTTTGCCCCCCCACCCCCCTCTCCATACCTCATTCATTGTTCAGAAGGAATAGAGGAGGATGGACAGGATGAGGTACCTTCCCTTGCTTTGTAGACAAGAGAAGCATCCAGCCAGGCTCTGCTGGAAAGCTAGTGGACTTCTTCTATATGCACTTATACTGTATGTCCATGTACATACTGTATGTAGTGTCTCTTTCCATACAGCAGAACACACTATTAAATGTGAGTATGGCACAGGCCTCACTGTGGAGTCACATGGGATCATTTTGGCAGCACTCTGGCGCAAAACAACCACACAGTCAACATATAGTGAGCGTCTGTTGTAGTGATGAGCAGCATATGCCATATAATGAGGTTGACAAGGTGAACACACAGGAACAACTTG
>NW_018128049.1:110434-135523 GCF_001952655.1 Monopterus albus
GACCTGAGTGGAGCATGAGAGGTCAGGGGTTACGCTAGTTTGTCAAATCATGTCTCATATTGTATGCTTATCTTAAAAGTCTCTGGTATAATATCTTATTCCGGTGTGCCATAGAGCTCCATTGTTGTCCAAAGACATCAGTGAGCCACACTGTTCCACTGTTCCAGCAAACATGGGCCAGAAATGTTCAGGTCAGGGAGCAAAAAGATACCAGAAACATGAAATGATGAAAACCCAGTGAAACTGCCATTTAACCAAAATATGTATAGGTTTGGAATACAGACTGTAAAAGTCTGACCTTCTCTATACCTAAAGGTCTGGTCAGATGATTTTTATTTATGTTTTTTTATTATGTATGCTACAGCTACATACAGTGTGTGTTTAAATCTTTTTTTATAAATTGAAACTGATGAGTCATGGATGATTAATTAATTAAGTCACATGAACTGGACTCCCTTCTAATTCTGTTCCATTCATGTTTTGACACGCTTGAGCCTCAAGAGAACACACCTGCGTCACCGTGTAAGGTGAGAGCTGCACATGCACACAGTGCAGTGCTTGCAGTTTGAAATCTAAAAAACACAAGAGGAGAGAACCAGAAAGGGAATGACACCGTTTTACAGGCTTTCTATAAGCTCAGCACATGTGTTTTCTAGCAGTCCTGTTGATGAAAGTCCTTGATTTAAGCCACTGTTTTTCTAATAGAGTTCAAAATAGAAAACTTATATGTGGCTGCTGTTCTTGGGTTCCAACAACACCTCACTGGAAACTGTTCATCAGATACAAGAGGTTTCAGACTGACAGTAAATGTTAGAGGCAAAAGCATGTTGATCATCCTTTTATATTTTGTTTAATAAATTATTGTAAAAGGTCAAGAATGAAATTACTTCCATGCCATGCAGTAATTGTGTTTTTAAAAACATGCTCAGGTATGGCCATATGCACAGGGCTACAGTGGCATCACACTGACCGAGTCAGGGCCCCAGAGGAATCTAGTTTTTGTGCCACATCTGTTGAAGGCCAAACATCTCAGTGTCATACTTTTCACCTCTCTTCAGTGGTGCTTCTTGCATGTTCAAAAAATACATGTTGTCTCCTTTGTAGGATGTTCAGTCTTTGTCCAGTTCCCCTGACCTTTTTACTTAAAAATAATTAATAATATTTTAGCATCTGATTCCCCTTCTTGTACATTTTGATGTGTAAAATCACCACACATCTCATGGGAGTTTCATGCCTTCATATCTTTTATAATACATAGAATAGAGGTGCCAGACTCTCAGTTAATTTATTGACTCGGCAAACACACACACACACAGGCCTTCCTCCAGTGCATGCTACTTTTTTCACACTTGATTGGTAAGTGGAACAATCAATACCTCTAGATTGAGTAAGCGGACTGCTGAGCCTGGAATCAAGATGTTTTTTTCTTTTACCGATAAAGATGAGGAGAGCGTTTCACACCCAGAGAAGAGGAGGAGGAGGAGGAGACGCAGATGGACAAGTGCTTTTACGGCTGAGTCTTCATCTGGCTCGGTGCCACGGCCACAGACTCTCTTTGTTTGCCAGGCTACTAAACTAATAGAGATAAAGGCAGGTTCCTGCTGGCCCTGAATTAGAAAGTCATTAAGGAATATAAACACACATGGGAGCATGTGCGCGCACACACACACACACAGTGAACACACTCATATTTACACGCACATAGAGTATGTGCATACTTGTAGAAATGCAAAAACACTGAAGCTTGCATGCACAAAACACAGTGTGTGAACAATTTCACTGTCTGCCTCTGTAACAGCAGTACTGAATACTACCTCAGAATTACACACACACACACACACACACACACACACACACACACACACACACACACACACGCTTCCAGCTTCCACACCTCCTGTCAGTGCTGAAAATTCAAACAAGCTTGTTTCTTGACTTGGTACCAGGGGAACTCCTTTTTGTCATTGCACAATTACTTCTTTCTTCACATTCCCCTCCATTTTCTGCCATGTCAGAATTCTAATGTGTGAGTCAAGGCCTCCATTTCACTGGTTGGTATATGAGTGTGTGTTTGGTGTACATGTTCTATTATTACAGTTCATTTCAGCCATCATATTATTTGTGTCCACTTTGATCCCTAAAACATTCACCGTTTTCTCACAGTGGCATTAAAGGTCTAATCCATCATTTTCTGAATATATAAATCTGAGGTCTATTCACACACATACATGATCAGTTTCAGTAATTGAAATAAAAATCTTCATTTCTGTATCGCTTGGCCAGTCAGAACTAAACTTGGAAACTACTACTTTAAAAGCAGAAATCATGAAATCAAATCACAAGTATACTGTAGTTTCATTTATTAAAAGAACAGCTGATCAGTGTAATTTTTTAGGGAAAGTTCGTAAAACAAAAGAAAACAAGCATTTCTAGCAGCAGGATCACGTGTGTGTGGGACTGACTCAAAATGGTGTGTGTTCATGCTAATGAAGGGACATGTTGCCCCATGCATGAGTGTGACTCACTTTTATGCTTTTAGTAGTTTCTGGACAACAGTGGAGCTCTGTGGCACAGAGGAGAAACATATATCAGTCTGTAGATACACTCCATAAATGTGTTAGTAGGAGACAATCATCATTGGTTTGGGGCTGCACATGAGACTGTTGACACGCAGTAAAATCTAGATAACACCACTCAGCATCCAAAAAAATACATGTTGTCTCCTTTGCAGGATGTTCAGTCTTCGTCCAATTCCCCTGAACTTTTTACTTAAAAATAATTAATAATATTTTAGCATCTGATTCCCCTTCTTGTACATTTTGATGTGACTCACTTTTATGCTTTTAGTAGTTTCTGGACAACAGTGGAGCTCTGTGGCACAGAGGAGAAACATATATCAGTCTGTAGATACACTCCATAAATGTGTTAGTAGGAGACAATCATCATTGGTTTGGGGCTGCACATGAGACTGTTGACACGCAGTAAAATCTAGATAACACCACTCAGCATCCAAAAGCTTAAATAACTTTAGTTTAGTTGTTGTATATAATAGGCCAGACAATTACTTTGTATGGCAGAGGGCTGATCAAAACAGACAACAAGATGGCAGCAGAAGACAACGGGTAATGTTCATGTTTGATTATTAATCATGAGCCACAGCAGTGAAACAACACTGAGTTGTCTTAAGCACACTGGTGACTTTCATACCTTATTATTATTTTTTTTTTTGCAATTAAATGATAGATTGTAGGTTTAGAGGGCCAAATCATACCATAACTGGTTGTAGTTACATTTATTTAGGTCTTCATCAGCTTGTTAATTTAATTTAGCAAACTCCACTGGTATATCAGGTATGCCATGAATTATTTTCTGCAGCTGTGGTAGATACTGAACCTTGATTTTGACAACAACAACACACACCGATTTGAGTTTTCCACTTCTCGGCTGATGTTTCCACGTGGAATCACTGCAGTCGCCCCCCCCTCCCCATCTCACTATTAGTTAAGATGGCTGCACGGTGGCTGCCGGGGCTGAGTGTTTAAAGCTCTCTGAGGTGCAGGTGGCTTAAACTAGCTCATTTGTTCACTCTGCATTCCCAAAGACAACCTTACGGATGGAGCCACTATCCAATTATTATTATTAGTTGGGAGGAAAGAGGCAGGGCTCCAATCTGTTAGCCTGGCCCAGAACCAGCCGGTGCACCGAAACGCACACCGAAAGGTCGACAGGGTCAGACTAAAGCTGATACATTGGGAGGTGTACTCCAATATGGTAAATGTGGAATTAAGTCTTGCTTTGAAATCAGAGCAAAGACTGTGAACATGTGCAGGTTTAGCTGCATGTCAGTTTTAAAACTTATACACACACACACACACACACACACATGCACACACACAAACATAGAACACAACAATACCTGTGCCTAAACCAGGGCTCAGTGAGCATTAAAATGTGTTTATGAAAAAGAGAGAAAAAGAAGAAAACAGCATATGGAAGTCCCAGCAGATGCATTCTTATTTCTATCTGTGAAAATTCATTACGCATTCTCACAATGAGTGTGTGTGACAATTCGCCGTTTGTTCTCGTCTTGAGCTAAACAAAGGCACATGTGCTCGTTTTCATAGCAGGATGCAGCGCGGCCTGATTTCAAAGGCACTACTTGAAAGACAACAGACAGCTATTTACAATATTTATACATTTAGGATGCTGATACTATGCATATTATGTGTGTGTGAGTGTGTGTGGGTGTGTATGTGTGAGACGACAACAGTGGGGAAGGGAATCGCTGATGTAAAAAGGTTACTTTGGAAATTCTCTGATAATTGGTGACTTAAAAGGAGCTCATTTTTAACTGTGTCACCACAACTGCTCGATGACAATTAATCTGTTTGCGGCTGCTTCCTTGGCATCTGTGCCAATTACTTTATATGCTAATATATGTAAATGACATCTCAGATGCCAGTTTCAAGTATTATGCGAGTGGTGTATTGTGTCTGTTTTTTAGTCATACTGTTGAGGCTGATCAACAATGCATGTGCTTTAAATTTGGAAGTGTCTTAAGTTATGAATTTACTCCATTGCCTGCATGTGATACTGAAAACCATGATTCTTTGTTTTCCCTGAATTTGACTCTTGTCAGAGGCAAAGTCTTGTAGTAAAATACAAATTTACATATTGTATGTCCTCCTAAACAAACTTCCGTTTTATACATACAGCACATACATTTCAACCACATTCTGCAAAAACAAGGACATTTCTTTCTTAAATTTTTCCAACCAAATTCTGAAAAAAAATGTGATTCTGTTACATGTTTCCTGTTTTTGATAAATAGTAATAAAATTTCCTCCCAGGTTTTTGGAGCTTACAGTTACAGTAGTTTAAGGTTTAAAGAAAAACAGCTTAGTTGACTGTATTTTGTGCCTAAAAAGACAAACAGGATTTTTTTCTTTAATGTTTGAGGTCACACTGCTGGATGATACCAGTACTGAATAAAATGTCCATAACAACCCCAAGCCCAGTGTCAGGACTCTGGCCTGGCTGACCAGAGGTCAGCAGGTCACACTTTATTTTAACCCCTACCATTTAGCGTTTATAAGAGGCATGTGGCACTTAACAGTTTAAACCACACTGTAATTTAGCTCTCAGCATTTATGTATTTGTCAAATAATGTATCTCGTCCCTAACTGAACAAAGCCCGGTAGTGTGTTATAAAGCATTTATTATGCATAAGCATTCATTCAGGTAAGTTTCAATATGCATGAAGACATAGTAGTATATAATAGTAATTGCAATTTGCAAATTACAAATAATTATAACATCATGTTATCCAGTAGTCATTATGTTTATACAGATGCTTCATATAGTTGTTGATCTTCCATCTAGTGTACTGTAAACCATTTTAGTTGTTCATATACTACTTATAAATGAAGTTAAAATAAAGAACTACCACTAAGGGGTGAGTTCTCTGACAGGGCAACATACTACAGCCAAACTATGTCACATTTAAGACAAGAAACTCTACATGACATGCCGGGTTCATCACTGAAATCTGTTAGCCACTGTACATGAGGCTTGAATCCTTGACCTTTGACCTTTTTGTCAAAGTGGTCATTTGAAATTTCTTTTGCAGTTTCAGGACCAAAAGAAGCAAAATTTGCAAAATGTTAACTATCATTCCCATTTACATATAAATAAATACATGTACAGAATATGTGTGTGCACACATAAATCCACCCCACCACGAACACTACAAATGTATGTTTTTACATGTAGATATGGAGATTGCACTTTTCCACTTGTGCATGTGTGCAGTGTATGTACACAGATCTCTGTGTGGAAAAACCTGTAGACTTGGACGATGCCATATATTATATTTATGGGTTGGTGGGGTCAGTGGGGTGGTTTCGGAGACTGGTGTGGGTACAGTATGCAAGTGAATGCATGTACTTTGTTATTCAAATACTATCATAAAACAGATCCACCTCTGATGTTCTGCTGTAACAGCCTCTTTTCCCCTGTCATCGGAGTGACACAGTTTGCATCAATAATGTCAGACTACCTCTTTCACAGACCGATAATTCAGTGAAATCAGTGAACACAAAGAAATCATATGCTGAGTGAATGTGTCATAGAGAATGGGATGGTTTGGGGATGGAGTAATTTATTTATTTTTTTATGATTTAGAATAAAATGTATGCATGTTCCCCCACATGTACTCGTGTAATACACTCAAATATTCACTCAAAAAATGAATAAAGTGTAAGACAAAAATTGTCTAAATGTGCAAAACATAGTTAAAATACAGTCTGAAGTTGCCAAAATTAGGAGTGATTGAAGGTAACAGACAAATCTGAACAGACACCAGCTTTTGGTGCTGATGCTTTGGACACATTTCAGTCAGCACAGAGGAAGTACTGATATTTAATACCTAGCTACTTAAAGCGGTGCCAATACATTTCCCTATACCAGAGAACTCCAGTTTGACCTGGTTAGGTGTTGATGTCGTTAAATGCTTTCACTTGAACCCCCCCACCCACTGTCACAGAACGTACATCACAGCATCATGTCAATCAGCTGCTTTCCTTCGTCAGGAAACTTGAACATCTCTTACTGTACAAGCTGAGGATGCAGTGGAAGTAGAATAATGTTGAGTAAATGTTAATGAATGCACTTTGAGCATATTCACAGAGCCCTTTTTTCTGGCTATAAATGGCAGTAATTACCAGCATTTCCTGCAACAACAGACACACAGAGCTGCTTTAAGATGCGCTTCTATTGTTCCTTCGCCTCTGTGTCTCTGTCGTCTGCTCTCCCTGCAGTCTGCCAGCAGTCCAACTGAAGATGTCACTGTTGTACACCAAATATCTGCTCCATGAAGTTGTGTGTGTATGTATGTGTGTGTGGAAGATGAGAGAATATGTTTTCATGTTCATCAGTGAGGAACAAAGCTATGTTGTTGTATTTAAGGCGTTTGACTGTGAAGTTTTGACAGTGCGAGGGGTACAACAGACAAAAAACTAAATCCATTAGAATTAATCCAGCTGGGTGATCTTTAAATAAGCGATGAACACATTAATGTAAACACAACACAACTAAATTACATTTTTGAATTTGTTTGTTGAACAAATAAAGATAAAAGTAGATAAAAGTGTCATTTTCAAGGTGTGAAACATGTCACTTTTTTGTCTTATTTTGCACCTAGCTCTAAAATCCTAGAAACCACATTCAGTTTTCATAGCATCAAAGAGATTTGTACATGGTCTATGAAAATATATAAATAATGGGTTGTATTCTAGAAGTATTCATTACAACAACTATGAAGATGATGCCTGGAGTTTAAGAGGTGGGAGGTGGTGCCATGTTCAGTTTTTTTGCACATACATTGTTATCCAGCTTCACTGCAATCGGCCGCACTACACATTGTTTTTTTGGGTTTTTTTGGGGGGGAGTTGGTAATTACAACATCAACATATTTAGAAAGTTATGATTTGATAATTATACTGAGATTCATCAGTAGAAAGAAAGAGAGTCAAAATAAAAGTCAGAGGAGTGAAAACACTACACTGAAAATGAGACACTCCACAAATGGTGTGAATAAAACATAAAATATTCTCTGACCCTGCATGCATAAACAAAAACACACACATACTGTACACACCTGCACCAGTGCGCCTGAATTACTTTACTGCTGTCAGTGTATCTGAGTAGATGTTATATCTATTCAGTAGGCCTTTAGAGACTGGGAAACAGATTTTGTATGTTTTGACTTTTGTCAAATTGCCCTGTTTTTGTACTGCAGTTTGGTTCATGACTGCGAATATCCTGGGAATAAGTTAAACAAGTCTAGCATGTAAATTTAACAGCTTGATTTGTTTTCAATTTGATGTCAAATTTGCTAAATAGTCTAAGGAATCAGCTAGATAAGGAGAAATAAGTGATACATGTCTATCTTTTAAAAAACATTGGCATTTGAACTGAACTGATTATTCAGATATTGAACAGAGTTTACAGCTGTGGCGGTCCTTGCACTGACACCAGCTGTTGAATGTTACTAAAACACTGTTGTGTAGTCTCTAACAACAAATCACTGGAGAATCTGGATAAGTGATCAGTGTGCAGAACAGTGTTGTGTTCAGAACCAAATGAATTCAAAATCCGCACAGACTGGGTGAAAAATGTTCTTTCTCCTTTGTGCAAGGCAGAGTTATTTTAATGTAAGCCCCACATGCTGCATAATGTGTCTCCTCCTCTATTGTCTGCATGGGATCGTGCATACAGGATATAACTGTGGTTTTGAACTTAGATTTTTAAATGTATTTATTTTTAACCTATGTCTTGCATTTTTTAAAGTTTCTGTCCAAAAAGACACATATTCAGCTCCTCCCTGACCTCACAGCACCCCACCTACTGCACCAGTACACAGACCTACCTCCCCTCTCATTCCTCGCTCCTCTCTCCATCCTACCGTGTTTATCAGGCTGTGTGACTTTCTAATCCCTCTCTTTAGCAGCGGTGTGTGAAAGCTAACACTCCTCCGTGTGATTATTGAGGGCCCTGGGCTGCTGATTATCTGGAGAGACCACCACAGAGACTCCCAGCCATGCACTCCCAAGCCAGAGCGTTCTTAATTCTGCTTAATCGATCTTCTCACTTTTATAACTTTTCCCCCCTAAACCAACACAGGTAAAACTTTCTTTGATTGTTCTGGCTGCAGGAGATTACACTCTTTTTTTTCTGACAACTTTCCAGTTTAAAGCTACTGGCATGCTTCATTAGAGCAGGCTGTGAGGGGGTCAGATAGCTTTGGAAAGCCCGTCTCCACACCTTTTCGGTGTCAGAGTTGGGGGGGGGTTATATCTGATCGTTTCTATTGTTATCTGAAACTGACAAGCAATGACTGGCCATGTGTACAGAAGTGGGCAAAAAAAAAAAAGAAAAAGAAAACTTATCACTAAAAAAGTAGTGTGATTGGAATATTGTTGACATTACCATTTCAGTTCAACAACCTTGCTGGACAAAATTAATGATTTTTTAAAGTTAATTTATTTCAAGGGGCTGCTGTAGATGTTGTGTAATGCTTTTTCAGTATTGTTTTGTAGCACAGTCAAAAAGAAATCAAGATAAGCACACTGACAGCAAACAGTCTTCACTGACAAAACTACACTTTATGCTGTGCTGCTTGTGGTTGACAACTGCATTTGAACTTTCTTATGTCCATGCAGGAGAGGCTGTCTGCATCCGGTCCAAACATTCTAACACAGCAGATCAGTAGGTCTACAGACAAATGACTACTGGACACTGTACAGTATAGTAGGCCCTGTAGGAAAAACCATCTAAGGAACTGATGCTACCTAGAATGATAAAAATAAAACAACCAACCAAACAAAAAAAGGACTGTAGATAACAGTTTCCAAGAGATTTGGGTAAAGCCCAGTAGTAAAGAAATTATATATTATTATAATACTAATACTGCATTCCTTCACCCTCCTTAGTGATATGTATAAACAAGGCAGCAATATAAATGCCTTCCTGGACAAACCGTTGTGGCTTGCCCCTCTCTATCATGATGAGCTTTTCAGTCTGTGGCCAATCAGAACAGCTTCAAACATATGATCGGACAAAATGTTATTTAATAGTGCAACCTGGCCCTAAATCTAAATTTCAAAGAGAAGAACCAGAAACTCAAAAATGCAAAACAACACGTAAATATTTAGCCACACCAGTGGAATGGCTCCATGGATGCCACTGTCATCTGACCCACCACCTCAGTCGGAACTGAAATATCTCAACACCCCTGGAAGGATTGCCATGGAATGCAACATTCATTGCATGACTTTGAGGTTTATATTTTTGTTTTTAAGTGAAAAGTCTTGAACTGTCATGCAATTAGCTTCACACATTCATTGCCTCTTCAGGATGAATTAAAATCAGTTTGGCAATCCCTTAATTTTTCATTATCAGGTCAGTTTGTTTTTTAATTCAGTGCTAATTTGCACTAAACAGAAATATTACTATATTATTAATTTTTTAACTCACCAATGTGCTAGATGGTGTGTCCAGACAGAGGTGGCATGATTGTATACAAAGCGTGTGAACAGGGCAGCACAAACTGAAGCTGTGTCCACACATGTGCAAAGTAGAAAGTTTGCACTTATCCTTATACTTTATAATTCTCCTTCATAAATATTATCACACAGAGAATTCTTTAACACACATACACATGCACAAATGGTCATCCATCATTTGTCTGTCTGAAACCTTTTTAAAGCAAGCTCTGTACGTTCTGGGCAAGCTCCTCCCATACCTCCCTCTCCCTGTTCTGTTAGGGGAGAGATGCACCAAACTGACAGCAAATAGCTATTGATGACAAAGGCAGACAGCTGTGTTGCCTCGTGTCGCCTTTGACCAAAAAGTGACACTTGAACACACTGCAAAGACTACAGCCAGTGGGCAACTAGCATGAGCGGCGTGAGAGGAAAATAACTCACAAAGGGAAAACAGAAGATCTAGGCAGTGTTGTAAAGTCCCCAGTCTTCGAGTCTGAGTGGAGTCTCGAGTCCCTAGTGTTTGGGTACCAGTCGAGTCTGAGTCACCAAGGGATAATCTGATCTTAATTTTTTTGGCAGTGACAGCAAAGGCCGCTAAAAATACTGTGGCCAGTGTGCATAAGCAAGCAAATATGAACAGTGCAATTTTACAAAATTAAAAGTTTTGAAGTTGGGAAACATTTCTTTCTGAAAGTTCCTCTGAACATGAGATTGCTTCACCAGGAACAATCTGCTGCATACGTTCCTTCTGCACCAGAGGCGCAGCTGTCGTGGTCTGCAGTGGTAGCAGACGTGCTCTGTGGCCTCCAGTCCGTGGCTCTTAACCAGGCTGTCAGCTCCCAGAGAGCGAGCTGCATTGAGCAGGTCTCAGTTCTCCTTCATCCACCACATCAGTTCCTCCTTTTTCACCTTGCAATAGCAACCATTTGGTTTCTAGTAGCCTATAACCTAACTCTGAGTTAGTGTAGATCACCCTCTTTGTTCTAATCTCCTAAAATGATGAACGGTCTTCAGATGTTTATGTCATTCATTGATTAAAAAAAAAAATCCCATCAATTACAGAAACTGTTTGGTTAATGGAACCTCTTGTGTACTGCATCATCATATTGCTCAGCAATTTCATACATAAAAATCATTTATAGAAAGGTGGAGTGTACACTTGATGGAAGTGGATGCTACATCTACAGCATGGTGCGAATGAACAGGTTTTAATATCAGTGTCTTATGCCAATTTATTACAGCCTATTACAAAAAAAAGAGGGGGAAAATTGTTCTCGTTTCCAACTTCTGAGATCCAAAAGCAGTCAGTGCTCGGGTCTGAGCCATCGGTACTCAAGTCCAAGTCAAGTCACAAGTCCTGAAAATCTGGACTCGAGTCGGACTCAAGTGCTACAACACTGGACCTAGGACAGCGGATATACAAGTCGCTCTTGCTCACCACAGCCAGTTTATAGCTGCTTCTAATCAAGAATATGTCTGATAAGAAGTTGGAAATGGCACTGGGTCTTTTGGTTGTGGAACAAGAAAGGGAGTCACAGAGGCACAAATGAGGAGAAATGGGTGAAGTCATGGATACTACAGTGACAGGCCAAGGTGGCTTTCCTGAACCTTTCTCTTCTTGTGCATTGAACATCCAAGCAGAGTCGTGGCTCTCATCGATGTGGTCTGCCACCAATTCAATATGCTGAATCAGCTGAAAAGCCACCATCAGGTTATGAGTGGTAGTGGTGTGGGACAAATCACAAAAACTAGGCCAAAAGACGCTCCTCAACAGCCAGCCATCGGCTTGGCATGTCATAGGCCTTACTCTCCAGCCAGCCCTTCACCTACACATCCTTGTTGTATTTACTGTCTCAGATAACACAGGAATCTGGAGCTTGTTAGCCACTGAGTCGGCCATAGCCAGAGAAGGGAAGTAACAAAGTACAAATGCTTCATTACTGTACTTACTAAGTAGATTTTTGTACTCTGTACTCTACTTGAGTATCTTGTTTTCTGACAGCTTATTACTCTTACTCCTTACATTTTAACAAAAATGTCTGTACTTTATATTCCTTACATTTTCAAATTCTCTCAGCTTATTTCTCATTTTCTATACCGCTTAGTGCCGAATGGGGGTGCAGGGGGGCTGGAGCAATCGGGCGAAAAGTGGGGTACACCCATACACATTCACGTTTTCAAATTAAGCTAGCTAATTTTACTTGTCTTACATTTAATTATTGATTATTTTTATTTAGCACTTAATGCAAAATGTGCACATCACTGCACTGGGTGACATATTCCTTGTTTGCAGTCTCTCACTTTCACAGAGCTCTCAGGCATGTGCAGTTATGGTCTTCAGAGTGTGTATGGTCAGTTAAAACTTTTGCGGCAACATATACACCGGTCTGGTGTTTTGTAACGAAGAAACATGTCACCCAGTGTGTTTCACTGATGTGTTTTTATTAATTTTTGAACAACAGTGGAGGTCTATGGCACAGAATCCCAGTTGGATACTGACAGACATTAGCTGTGAGTAGAGGCAGTTCATTGTTGGTTTCAGTCTCTGTCTTTTAAGGTTTAATTAAACCTGAAATGTGTTCTCATTAGTTACTGTTAATTATTAATTACTTTTGGTATATTTTTTATTTTAGGCTAAAATCTTTTAATAATCTTGCTATGAGCACGTTTTGCACATTACGTCAACATTTGGCTCCAAGTACGACTGGGCCTTATAGAGCAGCTGATTCAAACGTGGTCACACCATAAAATGACCTTACCACTTGTTATCACAGCCATAATTATGGTTCAGTAGGGCACCTTCCAGGAGGCCAGGAAGTTCTTAATAGATAGGAACCTGTGGTACACAAACGAACTCTAGTGGCTGTAGTAATTATAACCCCAGCCACAGAGTGAATTCAATGACGTACTGTATGAAAAGAGAAAGTCGGTGTTAGAAAGAGTGGTTCGGTTTGATAGTTGTGTCAGACAGGTGACAGATGTTCATTTCCAGTGTGGAACATTGTGCTTTGGGTCCATTACAATTTTACCCAAGTCATGATCTTTTCCTAAACCTTAGTCTTAGTGCCTAAACCTAAGCTCGCAGTTTCAATGCTTCAACCTAACCGAGTAGATTTAGTGCCTAGGGTTAACACAGGAGTATTACTCAAGCTTAAGAGGCCACAGCCACACTAGTAAACCGTGCACCAGCACCAGATCATTCAATGGCCAGTTATCTCTTATTAATGGAAGATGTTATGATTCAGAAGGTCCTTACTCCACCTACTAGGTTGTTACCAGACCAGAGATTTTCATTGCTGTGGTTACAGAGCACTAACATACTTAAGTAGCTGTATAGTACCAGTGACAACTAACATTAGGGTTATGGGGTCAACACAGAAGTCATGTGGAGCCACATCTGTGATTGGCTCCTACGTTTCTGATGCCAGTGGAGTCTGCTGAGAGTGAGAACAACATAAAGACAGATTAAAGGAAGATTGTCAGAGGTCCTCTCCTTTTCAGTAACAAACATCTAACAAAGTGTTTACACTGCAAACCTTCTGCTCACTACAACTGTAGTCAGAGTCGACACTCCACAGCAGTAGTCTCCTGCACAGTAACCAGACACAGTAAAGAATGGTAGAAGTAACCTGGATGTAACTCCAAATCTATAAATCACCACAGCTCACAATGAAAGAACGTAAACACAGTTTCTGTGGGGCAATATAAAGCTTGATACAGGCTGATCATATACAACATCTAACACTGGGGAGGTGATATCATCCAGTAAGATTCTCAACCATAAAATAAAACCTGCACTAGGTACCTATGGCAAGACTCCCGTTAGTTCTTCGCATCAACTATAATTCAGTATATAACATAAAAAACTATTTCTCTGCCCTGACTTCCTTTAAAAACAATTTAAGTGTGAAACACAAACAAAAGATGAAGCATTTTTATTTTCTTTCAACCGCTGTTTCAAAGCTCACTGAAGAATGGCCAAAGATCTCACTGGTAACCCCCTCCTCCCGTCAATCCCCAAGATGTTAGAGTTTTTATCTCCTCCTCAGCTTTCCCAGCATTCTCCAGTGCCACTTCTCTGAGGTGTTTAATGAGTGAGTTGACAGAGGTCATGGCACTACATGTGACTGGGTTTTTACACAGGTGAATATGTAATCCCAGGATTGGTACAAAGGATTTATGTCTGTGACGTTTCCCAAATGGACTCCTAGAGGGCAAATTCTGTCAGACGCTTCACCTTTATTGTTGTCTGTGTATCAATATGGGTGACTGAATTACAGACCATTTTAAAAGTCCTACTTCTCCTGCCAAAAACTCCCTCCAGGTCTTGTGAACGATGACATTTATTTCTGTCCCAACATTGCAATATGGAAGATTGGAATTAAGGACTGATTTTTGAACATCTTTTGTGTGTCCTCTACTGTAAAGACAGAGCCAAAGGTATCTGTGGTTCATCAGCACAAGTCATTATCTGAAAAGTGATTAGTACAGTATGTGTGTATATGTACACATTTTTCATACACATGCATGGCTTATGTGGATATGTTGGTGGGTACTGTATTGTATATAATAGTGCATATTATACAGATGTTTATACACTATAGAGGGACAGGCAGAGGAGAATGAAAGCAGACCACATCAAAGAGGCATTTCATTGACTTCTGCTCGAGCTGAGCTGCCATATGTATGGAAATGTTTCAGGTGACAACAGTCAGCCCTGACATGTTCTCTGAGGTTGCCATCTTGGTGAAATGTGTGTGTGTATGTAGAATACAGATCACCAATACCATATGCCGGATCATCTGTTAGAGAGGTTCCTAATCACTGCTTTTATATGATCCACTTGTATGATCTGCTTTCTCAGAACTTTGACAAGGGTCCAAGAGCAGATTTAATCTCCGTCTGGGGACTTCTGCCTACCTGCTGACTGGGTTGGTCTCACCTCTAGAGAAACCACTGAGATCTGTTTTGTCATCACTTTTTCAGGGCAGTGACTGTTCTCACATTTCTCAAACCAATCATTTTGCTGAATCTGTTATTTAAATATGACTCTGTTCCTGTCATTCTGCTTTTCAGGCCCTGTCCACATGTATATGAGTATTTTTAAAAACATTGCTTTTTCTATGCATTTGGCCTTTTGTCTAATTGCAAATGGCGTTTTAGGAAACTGAAAATGGACATTTTGGAAAACTCTGTCCAGGGTGAAGATATTTAGAATCTTCGTTTTCAGTGTTGACATGCTTGTCATGTTAGAGTGTGCTGGAATCTCATTTGCTTGACATTGGAATGTGTGACGTTATCTCCTTTGTTTATCAGGTGATACTGTACAGTGATACAATCATGATACAATCATCGCTTGTAGCCAAACAAGCGATGATTGTATCACTGCTAACCAGGCTTTGTATCAGATAAATGTACTTGTTTCTAGTCTAGCTGCACTAGTTTAAGACATCTATGGGTTCTTGAGACTAGACATTTTTACTTGTTTATAAAAATCTTGGGAGTGTGGGTGTGTGTGGTTGTCTGTCTTTTAGTGTGATAGACTGGCGAGCTGTCCAGGATGTACCCTACCTCTTGCCCAGTATCGGATGGGATTGGCTCCAGCTCCCCCTGTGACCTTCTTCAGAATAGGCAGTGTAGATAATGGATGGATAAAAATCTTGGCAAGTGAAATTTTTCTGTCCTGTTGACAGATAATTTTGCTAATTTTAAGTAATATTTCCCCCATTTTATTATTTTATCTTGTTTTTGAGAGCTAAGCTTTTGCAGTGTACTACCTACTGTATCTTGTTGAGATTAATTTAACCATCTCTCAAATAATCCAAACTAAGAATGTCCAGTGTGGCAGCTGTCATTTTTAGTTCTTGGTGAATCACTGAGGGGTTAAAAATATCGAATTACCATTACTCTAGGACTGATATCACCACTATATTCTCTGAATGTTCTCTTCATAGAGACCAATGTACAGTATTTCTCATTTTCAACCATTAGAAATGGAGCCCTTTGAAAAGGATGAATGAAATGTAAATGTTTAAAGAGCCCATGGCTGCTTTTCCTTATTTTCTGACTTGTCTACAATGTTACAATGGTGAATTATCATCTTAGACGTGACCTAAAGCTCAAAAAATGAGGTGTATGTATGTTCTAGTATTTCTATGCAGAAGTAACTCAGTGTATACATGTCACATAAGCTCTCGCTCATGAGATTTTTTCTATCAAAATAAAGGATTTCCTTGAATGGGCATAAAATCCAGGCAGTTGTGTGTTCATGTGAGCTTGCCTGACATGCAGCGGTGCCTCCACCATATTGGCAAAATGTTATATTGCCTTGTTTGTTATGTATGTTTTCAATAAAGCATATTTAAAAAATAAAAAAGACATCCACTGATGCCATTGTAAAAGTGGAAGATTTTGACTATGCCCAGTTTTGTGGCTGTGTTTTACCTCCTGCCGCTGCACTGTGACCAGAGGAAGTGGAGACAAACACAGGGTCTGAGGTTACTGCATGTCCAGGAATGTTCCTGTACAGGGACTTGCTGTTTTTACCAGACCTGGGTCTAACCTACAAGCAGCCGGCCTGTGAAGCCCCTGCGGTGGTTTCGTGATCAGCTCATCAATGCTGGATTCCCCTGGAGCACTGTTTGTTATGACTGCTTGAGGCCAGTGTGTCTGCTGCATGTGATGTGTTGCTGGTTAACTAACAGATTAATGACCCATGATGTTATTGTTGGTGCTGTGCTACCTGTTGGATTTACTGACCTTGGAGCTACTTGAAAGGGAGTGATGTTTCCACTACTTGGTGGGACTTAACGGTAAGTGTAAAAAACACACGTTGCGTGTCTGTTAATACCTTGTTTGTGTAATGTTAGAGAGAATTGTTGTAAGGCTGGAGAAGTTATTATGTCTGCATTATGCCAGTTAAAATATGGGGTTTCTCAATTACCCGCTTTGTTTAGAGTGTTACACATCTATTTTCATCAGTTTATATACCATTGTTTACCTATCTATGGAGAAGAAATTCAAATTAATTAATGCTGTTGTGATTCGTTGTGCTGTTCACTTTCGACACAACACCGGCCACAGGAGTTTTGTGTGTTTATGAACTATCCTCTCATTTTTAGGAAGAGGCCTTTTGGTTTTACTGTTATGAAATAATTACTATTTGGCATTACGAGGGGTGCCAAGCTAATCTAGAGGTACCCAAGATTAAACATGGCTGGAAACAAGCAAAATGAGCAGCCATGGGCACGTTAATCTACAGCAGATCAACCTCATCATCAGTGAGTCTTAGGTGCCCATGACCCTGTCGCTGGTTCACTGGTTGTCCTTCCTTCCACCACTGTTGGTAGGTACTAACCACGGCAGACCAGGAACACCCAACAAGACCTGCAGTCTGGGAGATGATCTGCCTGTTTTTCCTGCTTCCAACACATCAACTTCAAGGACTGAATATTCACTTGATGCCTAATATACCCCACACACTGACAGGTGCCACTGTAATGAGATAATCAGTGTTATTCACTTCACCTGACAGTGGTCATTGTGCCCCCATTTCCAATTGATTTGAAGACGTGTCCTGAGTGGTCAGATCATAAGTAGACAGTGCTAAATACAAATGTAAACAACCACCAAGATGGACTGCGATCTGATCACTAAAACCACTTGCCAAGGTGGTCTGGGATGCATTTGACCACATATCTTATGTAGTGTAAATGCTAATGTGTCCTGATGCATCTCCAACAGGGCTGTTTGAGGAAAATGCATCATTGGTGCAGAACATGGTGGTTGTTTTGGTGAGAGCATGCCAAAGCTCAATATAAATGTACAAAAGCATGAATGTATTGTGAAAGCTTTGGTAATATATCCATGTACAAATCTGATGCTTGTCGTCTGCTTCTTCTTTGGTTAGGGAGAATACTGGCACTTGTTTGGTTACAAACTGAAGTAATGACCGCTACTGGTGGTACTCTTGAAGTAAATCCATACGACAAGAGATGAAATCATCATTTTCTTGTGTAATTTAAAAAATAACTGAAGATGAGAAATGTTTCACATGTCTGGATCAGGAAAAAATCTAAACCTATTGTGTGAGTGTTTTATCCACTCAAAGGCCTATAAACACTGTTGATTGGTTTAATGATTCCTACAGCTACCTAAAGTAGCGACGGTGCAGATGATACATTACATACTGTATTTCTATAGTTACACATTTTTTTGTTCTTCAGTCTCTGTGCTTCAGCACCTTTAATGTACTGTAATGGATACTATATAACTACATCAATATACAAAATAACTGTTTAAAGCCCTTTAAACACATAGTGCCAAAATGATCAAGGATTCAAAAGTTATTGGCTGCTAAATATTTCTTGGGTAGCTTTGTGCTATCTCATAGCCAAATAGGCTGTTGAGAGCTGACTTACAAAAGTAAGAAGTCTCAAACTAGTGTATGTCATCTATTGCTGTGAAAAACATTATCTTGTCTGCTCTCAGTAACTGCTAACCCAGCTTCTATGTTGACTCAAAATGATACTGGGGATATGTTACTTACTGCTGATTGGTTGTGAAATGTACTGAATGTCTTCAGATAATATTTCTAACTATCCCTATTGCTCTCCTTTCCCCCCCTCACTGAACATAATACAATGATAAAAACTATTTTGTAGGACTATGAACAACTGACATTTTCTTTTTTTCTGTTTCTTCACTTGGTTGGACTGTGGACTCACCACAGAATGTCTAATAATGCAACCGTAATACTAAATGGACAGAAGCCTTTCATTAGCTTTATTAAAAGTGAAAAACACTAAAAGGTCTCCCTTTTATTAATCATATTTATATTCACAGCACAAACAACAGTAATACATGCAGCAAATAAAGGAATAATGATGGACTACTCAAAACTCATTGTTTCCTTAAGGGCACATGCATTGTATATGCAATACTCCTGTGGTCCTTATATGGATAGCTTTCATTTCCCTTCCTATTCAAGTCATACAAGTTCTCATGGATTGTTTGTATTTGACTTATTCATATTTTCTTTTTCAACTTACTTGTGTTTTGTCAGATAGCATGGGCAGTTCACAATTTCAGTACAGTGTTTCCAAATCACTACACTGCAAAAATGCCCTATCAAATTTAGGTTTATATTTTATTTTTACTTTAAACAGTCAAATCTGGCAGCCAGGCTGTTAAGCCATTTTCAGTCAATCCAATTTCTTAAAATAATGCCCAGTTCAGACTACACGATTTAAGCCCAGTAATGACTGACACAGGGTGTCGGAATTGACAAACAGTGCTGAACATGACAACTGATTGTTTTATCTTACATAGTGTGTCAGAATAAATGATAACTGATGCTGTGTCTGAAATGCCTCACAATGCCCCGACACAAAGTCTACCATGTCCGAATTTTTGTCATTGTCTATAATGTGGTGGGCTGACGCTGGAGCACAGATAACTCTTTTGTTCACAACATTTTTGACATACTGGACTGAGCCATATTCCTTAAATATCACAGTGTTACAACTAGCATAGTGACTTTCACAGTCAGCCTTGTGAAGGAACTACTGTAATTGCAGGTAATAGATCAGTTCATGTTGAGTTTGCTTGTCTGGGGCTGCTACAGGTTTGAAAATTGCACCTGTGCAGGTGCCTTTTTGAGGATAAACAAACTCACATTTAAGGAAATTTCAGGTGACATTCATGGAGTCATTTTTCTTTCAAGGAGAATATTTATGTGCATTTATTCTGCTCTCATTTCCACTTAGAATGCCTTTGCACATAAAATAGCCAACTCAATTACATCATTAACTAATATTACCATTACTGTAAAGATGTTATCCTTTTGTACATATGGGCATACTAACCTGCCTATTTTTGGCACCCTTTGTCTCTTGCCACCTGTTTTTCACTGGGTCTATAGTTTAATTTTGTCCATAAATCTGTTACTTTTTCTCTTGCCAACAACTGACAGAGTTACAACAAACATCGTTAAAACACAAGTTGTGTTTTAGTGCAGCAGGTCAACTAACTAAATGAGCTTTTTGAACAAGAGACATTTTGGGAGGCAGGAGGATACAATGTATGATTCCATGGATACATGCCAGCTGCTGGATAAGATTTGTATTACTGTTTGGCTTTTGTTTGTATTATAGCTTGTCTTTAGTTTTATCTTTACCAGAGTTTACAGTCATTATTGACAGAAATTGCCACTAGAATGTTGAAGACATGTTTTTACAAGTAAATCCAAATTTTAGAAAAAAAGCCCACAAGGCTAGGACATATTTTGCTTGAGGTAATCTAAAGGATGTCTCATTTGTAAGAAGTGGTAATGAAACTTCAGTGCCCTCTCCATCACATTTTCCTCACCACCATGTTATCTTCCTTCTTCAACACGATGATTTGGCCACAGCCATACTACTAACACTCTCTTATGGTATAGTGACATACCATGATCACAACTAGATCATCACTGCTGTCATTGTTGCATCTTACTGTCTGAACTTTAGTCATCACTACAATCACTTTCTGCAATTAATGCATAATCTACAGTGTACAGATGCCACATCACCGCATATCCGTCATGGTCAATCCTGCTTCCATATGACATGACTTTACTACATGCTTACAAAGTGCTATGCAGAAACACCTGTGAAGCATGACATCGCAATTCCAAAATATCATACATTAAAAAACAGTGCAGTGAAAGTACACTCACCCACTGTGTTACTGTACAGAAGCATGACAACATCGCAATTCCAAAATATCATAAATTAAAAAACAGTGCAGTGACAGTACACTCACCCACTGTGTTACTGTACTACAGTCTGTTCCTATAATCATGATCACAGGACAATCTCAACATAGGTGCGATCAATGTAGAAGAAGAAGAAGAATACATTTTTTCCTGCATTTCTTAATTATTTGTTTTCATTTTTAACCTCATGTCAAAAATTGAAAAAGAAAATTGTTGGACTTTACATATTATAATAATTCATTCTTTTTGTTGTAACTAAGGGATCTTACACACACATTTCAACTGTATAAGCTGCAAGAAAAAAAGCATTTTTTCTCATGCCATCTTTATGCCATACTATTACCCAAAAATGTATGAGGATATATGAGGATCTATTAGCAGACCAACTACATTATCCTTTTGTGTGGTGTGTGTTTATTTGTAGGCTGTTGTAAGATAACATTTTTACAGGACACTGAAGACATAACTAATTGAATCCTAATGGGGTGAACCAGGAGACAGCTCCAGTGAAGCCTACAGACCTTAACTTTGGCTACCCTCTTGTCCGTACTTTAATAATATGCCTGGCAAAACAGTGCGTCATGAGGGATGCCAGGACACTGGTGTCTAGTGCCAAAATTGCACGAAACTACAGAGAAGTGTTGGGGTGGGCTTTTCTGACCTCTCCAACAAAGCAAATGGGGAACTGGCATCTGCTTTAATAAGGCTGCCCAGTCTTTATTCACCATGTCACCCCTCACTCCCCAAGCTGTGGAGTGGGCACTGACACTGGAAAAAGGTGGCAGAGGTAACAGCTGGCTGCAGCCATGGCAGCATGAACGTGGCATGACCATAGCTTTATTAGTGTCTTCCAGGACACCAGCTGATCCTCTCCCAGGGTCCCTGTCACACTGATGTCTTCATCCCTAAATGGAGCAGACAGGCCAGGCCTGTCAGCCAATGGAGGTGACAACAAATCCAATTACCTCCCCTCTATGGTGCCCAGACCACCATGGAGGGGAGGACACTAGGGTAGGGCAAGATGTGGTATACTGACATAGCGGCTTTCAGTTTTGACCTAGAAGAGGTTGCTGTGACATCAAATTCGGTGCAAACTAATATCTTTTTGATTGCATTAGAGCCTTTCAGCTAGGTGAGTTTTACCCAAGGACTGCAGTTCAGATCAGCATGGCATTTATGAACTTCTGACCAAATGGCAACTAATCTTGAATACTGAAGCTGGATTAATTTTACAGGATCACCAAATCAATAGGGTCTGTCCTCTGGGTACCATGCATCCATGGTACTATAATGGCTGGATTTAATGGAAATCCAACTATTAAATACAGTAGCACTAACAAGGAAAGGGATTCATCCTCTGAGCAGCATGGATGTGCTCATTGAATTTCATGGCAACCTGGATGAAAATGTCTTGGATTAGGCCAAAGTGTAGGTTAGAGTTCAGCATGAGAGTCCTGACCAAACTTGGCTCAAACCCAGTTATTTAGGTCCAGATGTGATGGATTTAATTGGTATGTCCCAGTTTGAGAGCCGAACCTGGCCATAAACCTGAATCATTTCATTCATTGCTACGCTAGGCTAATGCTAATGTAATATGTTGGCTACACGTGATCTCTTTCCCCTTCCACAAGCATTCTATTTATACTTGCAACATCACACCCATGGATGTAGATGATTGATACAGTCATTTTATTGCTTTGTAACATGCAATAAATAGCATCTCTCACTTATAATATTTTGTGTACGTGGTAAGGGATTAATTTCGCTATGAAGATTCAGGAATCTGGGTATTTTATCCAACTTGGAACCGGATCCAAAATAAAACCACCTTTCAAAACCTATCCCTAGTAAAAACTCATAAAGACAACCTGCATGTTACAGTGCAATAAATCAAACTAATGTATTACTGTTTGAATATCTAAAATGTCAGTGCTAAGAAAAAAGCAGTTCCCTCCTTAAGGATCCATTCAATGAGGATCCCTGGTCCAGAGCATCAACAGTATGGTCTGACCGTGGCTCTGAAGTATCCAAACCTGTTCCATTTAATTTAGGTCATTTTTTTATTTACATGTCAGGCAAACCAAAACACAAACCCAATGAGATGAATCAGGGCCAAACCCAGTTCCTCCCATGCTTTTAAATATTAACACCAATAAAATCTTGATAAACAACTTGGTTCTTACTGGGACAGAACATAAGTGTGGATCATCGTGAGCAGTATTGATCTGTGGTCAATAGTGCTGTTCCCTGGATAAAAGTGAAGGAGAAGGGAAACTTGTCTGGCAGTGAGGGTTGTGGGGGGACCTTGAATGGAGAGGAAAGTAAAAGGAGGCAAACGCCAAAGCAGAACTCTTCAGCCGTTATGTTTTCCCTCACTCTGTCAGTCTCCTCTTTCCACTAGCACCCTGTGCAGGTTGAGGGGGTCTCACCTTATCATCCACAGAGCTTTAGTGTTGAAAACTTCACTTTCAGTTGGTGACTTTTGTGTCCAACCAGAGAAGATCATTCACCATTTCCTCCTCTGACATCCCTCTATACAGGAATGGGATGATCGATTCATCAGTGCAAAAGAAGAAGGGATACTGGGAGGGTGTGTGTATGCAGAGAGAGTTGGCGAGGCTCTCACTTTTGAAGGTGGTTGAAGTCTTGCCAAGATATTTCATTTTCATAGTTAAATATTCAGTGCGCATGGTGGACAGGGGCAATTTCTGCAGTCAGCCCGCCATTCAAAAGTGAAAGGGATGTGGCTTGTGGATGAAGGGAGCGAGGGAGATAGACACGCATGGGGCTTCATGGTAGTCAGATGAGAGGCTGCCAGCTGCTGATGGGTGACTGTTTGAGCGTGGCGCCTCAGGACATGCCCGTTGAAAGGCGATGCGATCCAATACCCCCACTTATGTGAGGCTTATATACATATGCCCCCTCTTATGCAGAGGAGACCCATATCAATTGCAGAACTTCCAGTGTTTTGGTCATTATGCCAAGTTGTTTGAGCGAGTGTCTTGCATGTCTGAATGGGGAATGTGGACTTACTGGGCTATGACCACTAAGAAAAGCCTTCTCTGCATAAAACAACCTTGTGGCTCCTCAAAAATGTTGAATCACCCTGTCATGTGTGTGTCAGCAAAGCTGATAAGTGAATAAAGTTTTGATAAAGCAACTTAGTTTTACCACTGAAACTGTATTTGGAGTATTACTGGCTTTTGTTGGCTGGGTTAACTCTATGAACAAGAGAAAAAGAAACAATTTGATCATTACCTGTGATCAAGCAAACTATTTCTTGAGAAGATGCTGACTATATCTTAAAATAACACAAAAACATACTGCATACTTCTGCTTTAAAACGCAGACAGTTTTGCTGAGGTTTAAAGATACACTCTATGTCTATGAGATTTGTGCTTCAACTCCAAAATAATGTAGGTGCATGGAATCAGGGCTGTTTCTTTCATTAGAAAAGGGTTTCCACAGTGAGATCTGTGGATTATACAGTCACTAGGAAATTGCTTCTGTAAACAAATTTGGTTTGGTTCTCATTGTGTTGGGATACAGACAGACAATATGTGTGTGTATGAGATCAACCCTTTAAATACGCTGTGGGTGTCAGTGGCAAACCAGTGTTTCAGTCTATACCTATCAGAGCTTATTTAACATTTTGCATGCATAGGTCAAAGAGCTGCTCCAGACGCATACGAGGAGCTGGACACAAACACTATGTGCAGAAGTGTTACAGTCTGAATGTAGCAATATGAAGACTTTAAAACACTGAGCAATGTTTCCTTGCCCCCACCTCCACTACAGACATTTTCCATCACCTCCAGTCACTGAGAGGCTAAAAAACACATCCCTTCTTCCCATGATAGATCAGGTCGCACCTTGTCGTTTGGAAGAGTGGGAGCAATAAAAAATTACAAGGAGACATGTCGAGTGTTATTCATCAAAGAGCTCCACCTCACTCCATCTCAGAGCCAGCCAGTCCACAAGGGGAACTGGGGCAGGAAGTGACTCTGCTCCCCTCCGGCCCCAATCCAGTCCCTGAAATGCTGATCCCCCTTCCTCTGACTACACGTCCAAGTGATTACACTACAGCGTCCCCAACCCCTCACTCACACACAAACATATACACAAGCACACACACATGCTCAGAGGGGCTAATTAAGGCTTTAATATGCAAATGAGAGCCACAGTAAATTACACAGCTGGCAAATATGCCTGTTTTTGCCTGAAAATACATCAGGAGTGCAGTGAGGAGTGTGTTGCTGCTGTTGTTTTTGTGTTTGCAGAAAAACA
>NW_018128049.1:135539-156535 GCF_001952655.1 Monopterus albus
TATGTTCTAGTGAGACAACAGAAGTTCAGTGCCACTTGATATTCATGTAGTATTGATTGATGTGAATCTGATATAACAGACTGGAAGGTCCAGCTTTGATTTGATGCTAACCTCCCTGAAAACAGTCAGGGGAATCAGGTGTATACATTGTTAATTGTTCAAATAATCATTTTGAATACTAAAACAATATATCCCAAAGGTTGCCTCATACCAAACATGAGAGTGGGTCACAAATAACCTATTTAAAATCATGGACAAACACATGCATTTTTTTGACATGAAAGAGTCAGTTCAGTAAACCTGAATGGTTGTACGGTATTTATCCATGCAGATAGTTTGGGTTTTATTTGTCTGGGGTTAAGAAGTCTGGCTGAGATTCCTCTCTCTGCCGCCTCTCCTCGGTTACTCTGGATAATCGGCAGACCTCAGTGTCGCTAGTTTTCATAGTGACAAACGACAAACTAACAATGTGACTCAGTAAAGTGATGGGCTACCACATGCACCAGAACAGCTTCATGCACCTTGGAATTGATTCTCCAACTCTCTGAACTCTACTGGAGGGAGGAACACCATTCTTCCAAATGATATTCCTGTAGTGGTCAAATAATGTTAGACATTATTCACACACTGCTATTGTTACTTTGTTACTAGTTCATAGAGTTAAGGAATACACAGGAGTTGTTATGTTGGTTTTGAGAACGATTAATAAAGTGTGACGCTGCTCATCTTGCTAAAAAGTTACCACAATCTACGTGTGTGCTTTCTCCTCACAAACACCACATCGGTGACCCCAGTGCTATTGGATGGTTCCAGAGTTTAAATCGACATGACTGCTAATGCTTTGAAATTACTGGAGTTTTTAGGAGCAGCAAGCTACAGCATGGTTCACTAAGGCAGAAGTACAGTTTGCCCTTAGTGACATCACAGCAGATGACACAAGATATTACTGTTGTTACATCTCTCAGCAGGTCAACAGCAGCCACGATTGTGAGTTTACTGGAAGGTCCCCCAACACAAATAAGTATGCGACTTTAAAAACATACTATCCTGTCGCTGCTGTAGGTAAGACCACTCCACGCCCCTCACATGCCACTCCAGTCTTGAACGCAACATCATTGTTGACAGTGTTTTTACCATGTACCCTATGTAGTTAAAGCCAAGAAATTTTGCTTACCCTGCACTTTCAGGCACAGCCACCACCAGCCACTGCTGGCATCTCCCATAGATGTACGCTCCGGTGCCACCAACCCGACAGTGGTGGCTGCCAACAGCAGCAAGATCCCACCTTTGGAAAACACCAAGTCAAACTGTGCTTCAGAGGTTGGTGCTTTGCATGGAATTTTGTCTTGGCTAAGGTGAATTGGCCCTTGCTTGGTGCAGATATCTGGGGAGAGGATACCACCAGGTGCCTGTGTGGTGATCACAGTCTTGGGGACATCTTTAGGGCACACAGGCACCTGGCGGTATCCTCTCCCCAGGTCCACCTTAGGGAATATGGATTTTCTAGCTAAATATGCAGAAAAGTCCCATAGGTGTGGGACTGCGTAATGGTCCAGGACTGTGGTATTGTTGAGGAGGTGATAGTCTCCACACAGTTCGCAAACCCCATCAGGCTTAGGCATCATGGGCAGAGGTGAGGCCCATAGGCTGTTAAGAGCAGCGGATGAGTCCCAGCTTCTCCATGGTAGCAAACTCAGCCTTGGTGATGGCTAGACAGCAACCACAGACATATACTGGTGGGCCCATAGTGGAAAGGTGGTGTTCCACCCCATGCTTTCTCTTAGCAATGGAGAAGGTGGGTGTGCAAAGTTCAGAGAATTCAGCCAACAAGCAGTTAAAATCACAGGCGGATATAAGCCTACTAGTCAGGGTTGCAGTGTGAATGTCACTGAGTGTTCAGTGAAAAGAAACAAAAACCCTTGCATCCACCAGGCACTGGAGGTTGAGGGCATATAGGAAATCTGCACCAAGCAAGTGCCAATTCATCTTAGCCAAGTCAAACTGTGTTTCAGCAGTTGGTGCTTTTGGCCTGTTTGAGTTCCTGCACACCCCCTTTGGCCTTAAAAATGTGGCCCAGACATTCCAATGACTAACGGACTCTGTGTTGAAAGCCCTGGGCTTCCTTTTCGTTTGCCTTGATGATATATTCATCAGCAGCAATTCCAGGGAGGAACACTTCTCATGCCCCCGGTCCTCTTTGATTGCCTCAGCCAGCATGGGTTAATCATAAACCCCACCAAGTGCCACTTCAGGCAACTCATGACTTACTTTCATGGTCACCGCATCACCAAAGATAGGGCCGCCCCCTTGCCATCAAAAGTGGCCTTTTACACTGCATTCCAGGTCCACTCCAGGTTCCTTGACACCACTGTGACATGTCCACATAGACTTGCTAGGACCCCTCCCTCCTGTGGTTTCACACACCTACTCACTGTGGTGGGCAGAGCCACCAGGTGGCCAGAGACCATTCCTCTGTCATCCACTGCGACCCCTGATGTAGCACGAGTCTTCATAAGCAACTGGATTGCCCAGCTTGCCACCCCCTCTGACATCTCTTTGAACTGCAGCACACAGTTCATGTCAGCACCCTGGACTGCTGTGGCTCAGAACCTAGACATGAAGTTACACTGAATGACTGCTTACCACCCTCAAGCGAACAACCTATGTGAATGGGTTCCACCGCTCGCTGAAGGGTTTCTTGAGAGCCAGTCTAACTGACAGTGCCTGGCATGACCGGCTACCAAGGGTGCTACTGGGCCTCAGGACTGTGCCTAAAGAAAACTGTTCAGCAGATTTGGTGTATGGGCAGCTTTTTCGTGTGCCCAAAGATTTCATACCAACAGCCAATGTCCCCCCGGCCTGAAGCTCAGCACCACTGGATGTGGCTTCGCACTACAGCACACCCCCATACTAGGTCTCAACAGCTCTGCAGTTGGTAAACTGCCACTGAAGCCACCCTATTGGCCCATTTTGTGTTCTGGAACGAGGTGACAAGGCCTTTTTCATTGACATTAGGGAGAGGCACAACCTTATTTCTGCTGATCACCTTAAACTTGCCCATCGGGATCCCAACCAACCTTTCAAATCTGCTGCAACACCACAGTGTGTTAGACCTCAGCCATGGTTCACTTTTGCACCCCTAGACCCCTGCCAGACAGTTCTATGCCCCTGGATACTCCAGGTCCAATTGCTTCAACCCCACAGGGCTGCTCACAGGTGAGCTGTCTCTGCAAGGCCTGACAGACTGTCACTGCCTGTGATTATGAGTTCTGGGGGAACTGGTATACTGGCCAAACACTGTTAGACATAATTCACACATTGCCACTGTTGCTCTGTTACTAGTTCATAGAGTCAAGGAATACACGGCTGTAGTTCACATTGAGTTGCAAGAATATGCAGCTATAGAGACTGCTGTTAGGTTTCCAGTGGGTAGGACTCCTGCTATGGATGAGTGGGGGTTGTTTTGTTGTTGGTTTTTAAAATAATTAATAAAGTGTGACAGTTGCTCATCTTGCTAAAAGGTTACAGCAATCTACTTGTGTGCTTTCTGCTCACACACACCACATTCCTTTATTTGATGTTTTGCTGATTGTTGTGGAGAAAATCTCCCTGACCCCTTGTGTCCTATGGATGGGGACACTGTCATCCTAGAAGAGACCACACATTTATTCAGGTTTGTCCTTTAATGTATCACTTGTCTGAATCTTTTCAGTATAAAGTAATCAGGGCTGTGGCTACCACTGGGAGCAGTGATGTCTTCTGAATTTTTACTGAAAATTCTGTGGTTTCCAAAACTAGAGGCAAGCTTGGATCACAAACCTGGCAAAACATGTGACTGTCCCAGGTACCCCAGAAATCCTTGGTTCAATGTATACCAGCTGAATGTGCAACAGAAGCAGTCATGTGTAGTCTGCTCTGTGCACTGTACAGTATGACAGAACGGCCTTAACAACAATTTTTTTGCCTGTTCACGGTTATGCTGAGCCATGTCTGAGTGTTACGCAGGGTTTAAACTGAAGTGGACTTGCATGCTGCCAAATGGCATGATTTGAATGTGTCTGTGAAGAACTGTAAGCACACATTATTATATCTGTCTGCATGGGACTTTTATTTTGCCATTTTTTGTCTTTGTGATAGTAAATACTCATGTCTATCATTTTGTTTGAATAATTTTCAAACTAATAATGATACCAGTGTCATTCACCTTCATGAAATTGTGTTATGAAGGTCAAACTATCATGGGAATATTACTTTTAGGTGTAATGGCATTATGGGGAAATTGAGTTGCCTTGACGGAGGTTTACACTCTCTCTTTCATTTCAGAATCTCTTTGAATTTTCTGTCAAATAAATTTCTAAACAAATAAGCTGTTCTTTGGTGAGTCATCTGGTTAAATAGCTGTTAAAAACAACAATTTCTTTATGCACTCTGAGCTATGTGAGCTGCATTGTGTGGTGTGGTTCCAGTAGGTGACTGTATGATCTTGTAGCAGTGTGAACCCTGGTCCCCCCTGTGCCATTCCCTGCTGCCCTCTGAGGCGTTGCTGGGAGGTTTTTTTCTGCCTGGTTGCTGTTTTCTATGCACTCTATTCCCCAGAGCAGCAGTGTCATCATGATGCAAGCTGAAACCTGAGTGCCGACTACATGCATGGTCAGGCTGTCCTGTCACCTAGGCACCCTACTGGGACTGACCTTGACAGGAAGGGTGCCCAACAACATACCCAGAGACCTCATTGTTTCACACTATTGCTAAAATAAGAATCCACGCTCCTCCAAATGGTGCCCTCTGTGCAGTCCATTTCTCACAACAGTTTATCCAGAAACCCATACAGAGACATGTATCTCTTCTTATATGTCACTGCCATACATCTCATCTCATGTAATTTAAAGCCAGCAAACTAAAGTGAACTACAGGATAAACATCACAGGTACAATGCTGTGTGGGAAATACTATAGCCATTGTTTGAGCTGAAAGTAGCCTCTAAGGTTTTGTTAGTGACATTTTGGTTTGGATTTATTTGTAACACGTTTCATTGTATTTCACCCTTGACATTGTTGTTTATTTATTTATTTAGACACTTAGGAGATAATATTGTTAATTAGCACTAAAGACGAAGAACAGCATAGACTGATCTGAATGACTTTAGGTTTGCAGGCGCTTGGACATAAACCAAAGCACTGCACAAATTAAAACACTACAAAGTTATTACAATTCATCCTGAAGAGAACAAATCACTGCAAACATGACTAAAAACATGGATCATGCTTTAGTTTCCAGGAGTGCAAATTGTTTCGCAAATTTGAACATTTTGGTTGGGAGTGAACAGCTTCAGGATGACTTCAATACACACATTAGTGACTGAAATATAGTCCATAAACCTGAGATATAAACATGAGAGAAAGCATGCTTGAGCTTCAGCATACTGCCTAATTTCTTAAACTAAACTATTTTTATCAAACCTTCCACAGAGACCTTGGCAGAAACAGGCTAACCTATAATTTAACATAATCTAATAAGTGCTATATCAAATGACATTTTAAAATCATTGACATACTGTGTTGTAGATATTACCAGAATTGCAGAAGAAAAGAATGAGTTACAATTTATCACTGTGTTGTCATTGAAAATAATCAGTTTGAAAATTCACCTTGGACAAGTCACCAGTGTATCACAGAGTTGATACATGGAGATAGCCATATCTATGGGAAATTTAGTCACCAATCAACCTAGCCTGATAGTCTTTGGACTGTGGGAGGAAGGCAGAGTACCTGGAGGAAATCCACAGAGGCACGGGAGAACACGCAAACTCCATAAAGAAAAATCCCAGTCAACCCAGAACCTTCTTCCTGTGAGGTGATAGTGCTAACCACTGCACCACCATGCAAGAAATAGGAGAACTGTTTGGCTTCTGGGACTCTGTCTATACTGGACTTGATGGGAACTGGGAGTTCAACAGGGTCCCGAAGCTGAAAGTTGTCCCTGGGGCCCTCAGGGGGTTACTCCAGGCCTGCTCCCAGAAGCAGGTGTTCTGTGATACGTTGTTGTTTTTATTACAGCGTTTTCATGTATGTAGAGAAGTATATTTTTGCCTCATACTCTTTTGTATAGTAAAAGCAAGTATGTACCAAAGGTTCAGTTATCTGAAGGTCTTCAGATGTGATGCTCTTCAATATGACCAACTGAGGAGCTCAAAGATGATAGGTGATTGTATTTTGGGATGAAGTGGAGTTTGAAAGGCATAAAGAAGAAATTTCACTTTGAACAGTATGCGTACATATATATATATATGTATGTATATGTATGTGTGTGTGTGTGTGTGTGTGTGTGTGTGTGTGTGTGTGTGTGTGTAAACAGATGAGGCAGAGTTAAATTGCCTTTATCCTTAAAACATTAAAATCCCTTGTTGTCCCTTTGGCTTCCTCTCAGAGTCCAACTGCTGTTGTTGTCCCCTGCACCACTGAAACAAGCTCCTGAACCTCCTTTCTGTTCCCCTTCCACACACACACACACACACACCCTGCTGCTGTAATTATCACTGTGAGACAAACACTCTCTAACAGCTACACCTTGCTGACATCCAACATTCATTCAACATTCAACAGGAGTGTCCTCTCCTGTCGTCTCCCGCGTTATCACTGAACTCCTCAGCTGGAGAACAGCTGACAGGACACTCACGTTGGCCAAATCCAAATCCAAATATTTAAGCATCAAAGAGGCAAACAGGCTGCAAGGTTCCCTCGTCCGACCTGCGATTAAGAGAGCGTCAGGCAGGGGGAAGTTTAGTTCATTAGCTGGGTTGATGGAGTCCCCTGATAAGAATGTATAAACAGCTCCAAATTGCAGTGGCTATAGAAAGAACTTGCCCATTGGAAAAGGCTGCTTTCCACTAGGGCCAGAGTGCATGAATATTTTAAAGGGTAAATAATTAATAATTAACAGCAAACAGGCCAGTGATCAAATGGAGCAGCGTGGCAACAGACATGAAAAATCAGGCTCTTGTAAACAAAGACGAGGACCCAGATTTCCTCCTCTCTTACCGCCTTCTTTTAACGCCTTTTAAATATGTGCATTTTCAGTCGCCCCCCGCATCGCCATAAAAACACACACATGTATGTATGAACACACAACCTCCATATCAGCAACTCTGTCAAACACACACAAAGCACTGGCATAACCCCCTCTGTCACTCACTCACATTCATAACCACACTCATTTTCCTTCAGAAGAATGAAATTTTCACATATTCCTTGGTGACCCAGGGAATGTGACTGAGCGAGAACATTTGATCTGGCCACCCACTGTTTTGTGATGGAAAGATTTGCTTTTTAATACAATCGTCACTCCTCCCACCTGGATATGCCACACCAAGACAAATCCCAGCTGTGTGACTCCAAAACCTGACAGAGCTTAAAAATTCCCTTATTACCATTCCCTTAAAATAACCAGCAACACTAGCTCCCAACAATGGAGGAAATGCTAATCACAGCTCTTGGCGGCCTAGAGGAGCATGAAAACAGAGCCGCCAATATGGAGGCTTTGGTGCATGTGTAAAAGTGAGAAAGGAGAAGAAATAAGAAGAAGCTTCAGCTTTAATGACAAACATTCAGAGAAGCATCATGGCTCTTAAAAGCTGCTTCTCCAAAATCTGGCACATCTTGCTGCTTGACTTTAGCCAGAGGAGACATTTCATAAAAATCAGACTTAATCGTGTAAACAACACGCAGACAAACAGAAAACCACTGCAAACAAAAATAAAACAACTTTGGAAGCTGTGCACAGATCGCCTTCAGAGTTAATTTTAAAGTAAGCATCCGGTTCCTTGGAGATTTTAATTAATGCTTTAATATGCAAATAAGTTAGCAGAGATAAAATCATGACAAACAGATGGCAAGTGTGGGTAATTATTTTGTGAATCCAGCAGGGGCCTGTGTTAAAGTTATGGCATCGTTTTCCTCAGGCCTCTGCAGCCATAGAAGGTAGAGAGGGAGAATAAAAAACAAGTATCACTGATGAACTGCGACATAAATGACTTACTCCTGTCTCTAAGTGACACATTTGTGACCACAGTGATTCTGAATATATCACAAAAGGCAACATGTTAATGATTATCTAATTCTTAAGCCACCAATATCCCTCAATTCTAAATTACTGGGAGGTTTAAACGCACCAGTTCCAACAGTGCTGATATGCAAAGTGTATGCATTTCACTATGACAACACCACCAGTAGCCTAGGCAATGTTTTAGACACTTAAATAATCCAAATGACAAAACAATCTCATCCCAAGATCGATTTGGTTGTTTTGCTGGAACCTTCAATTACTGTAGATGTATGTCTTCAACAGCTAATGGACTTTGCCTACTTTTCATGGACTTGAACATTTTCAAATGTCCAATTTGTTAGCACTTCATTTCTCATTTTAAAGCTGGATTACCTAACTTCAAGCTCTAATTTTTGACTGTTAAGGGCGAAGTGAGAGTCAAAACAAACTCAAGCAGTATCCCCTCCTCTTCTCCCTCTGCTCCTCTTTGTTCCTCCCACCCTGTCTGTAAAACTGTGTCATATGTGGTCACGACAGCCAGAGACAGTTGAGGCAGTCAGGTAGCGCAGTAATAATAACCGGCTCCAGCACTAATGTATACGGAATATAGAGCCTATAGAGCCCATGGTTTTCAGTGGCATTGCAGCAACACAGTGTCAAATAAAGGGGTTTACATTTTAACAATATGCATGCAGATGTTGTATGACGCTGTTTGTAGCAGATGAATCTGCAATAACACAAGAAAATTATATAGAGGAATGATTTTTCCCAGTAATATTGATATAGTACTAATGTTCCAGCCACTATCGCTTCACATTCAATGTTACATACTTGACACACAGAACAATAAATTATATGTGAAACGAGAAATTTCATATTACACTTTGATAGTTGAACAACAAACAAACTCCCCACTTTTCTAGTTGTGTTGATGGTGTAAATTTTAATTTCTCACTAAAATTCTATATGGACTGCTGTGTTATGTCCAACATAAACTGGATCAAAACCGAGCCAAAATGAGCACACTGAGTAAAATTATTTCATTTGCTAATCACACTCATTTCTGCTAATTGGCCAACAAAACACTATCATTGCAGTCAGTTGGAATGACAAATAACCAGAATAATTCAATACACAGGTACAAAGTTGAAAAGCTAGCTAGCTTGCTAATGATGTTGACATATACATGTTAGCCAGCTACAGTACTTACATGCGTAGCAGGAAGAAAGTCACATCTGTGTCAGATTTTAGTCCTTTGTATGCTTTTAGTGCTCTCCATCTCCAACATGCCAAACTGATGTTAACCCTGGCTTGCCTTGGTCTTTCTTGCACTCTTTCTGTGCTACAGAATGTGGCCACATGGTTCTAACTGGTCTGCTTCCAACCTGAGTTGTACCTGCATAGGGAGCCTCCATGGTCCAGCTTTGAAATGAGCCATACTGGTTTGAAAAATGCATCTTTTACCCTCCGAACAACAGGGGTGTGGAAGAAGTGTGGTGTGAATTTTGACAACACTGGCCACAAAGGGCAAGAAAGAAACACATGGCCTGAGATTGCAGAGTGGGGTGGGGAGGGGTTACAGCCGGGAGAAAGCGGTTCTAGACATCCATCCATTTTCTAAACCGCTTAAGGGGGCTGGAGCCAATCCCAGTCAGCTGCAGGCAAGAGGCAGGGTACACTGTTACAGGTACCCTGGACAGGTCACCAGTCCATAGCAGGGCTAACACGCAGACGAACAACCACTCACACATACAATCACTACTACGGGCAATGTAGAGATGCCAATCAACCTATGCTACATGTCTTTGGACTGTAGGAGGAAGCCAAGCACCTGGAGAGAGCCCACACAAGCATGGGGAGAACATGCACAGAAAGGCCCTGGATCGCCCAGGGCTCGAACCCAGAACTTTCTCGCTGTGAGGCAACAGCGCTGAGCACCACTCCACCGTGCTGCCATGGTTCTAGACAACTTTTTACTTTATTTTCCAAATCTGTGCTACATTTCAGTTAATGCAGCTTTAAAGGTTGATATCCTAATTTCACTGTTAACCTTAGAAACAGTATGTCCGTGCAAATTCTCAGTCATCCAGCTCATAGTGTGCTGAAAAAACTTAGAAGAAGGCATTTGGACGTAGTTTGACCTCTTATCCAAGAGGCTTCATCAGTTCTGCCTGACTGGTAGTGAGCAGGAGGTATTTATCCCACTGGGTGGGGTTTCAATCTTTCGATGGCCAACAATGTCCATCAAGCAATTAAGTGTAGCCAGGAGTGTAATGACTTGTACATTGGTGAAACAAAAACAGCCACTGCACAAGCGCATGGCCCAACACAGGAGGGCCAACTCCAGTGGACCAGAGTCAGCAGTCCACCTCCACCTGAAGGACAAAGGACATTCTTTCGAGGACAGTGAAGTCCAGATCCTCTCCAGAGAACATCGCTGGTTTGAGAGAGGAGTCATGGAAGCTATTTTTGTCTAAAAAGAACACCCCTCACTAAATAGGGGTGGGGGACTAAGACACAACTTGTCATCCATCTACAATCCTGTTTGAGATCTCTACCCAAACATTTCCACCCCAATTCACACCAGGACAATAGACATAGGTCTACATGTGAGGTTTGAAAGACAGGAAACAACTCTGACAGATACCACTGTTGGCCACCAAAGAACTGAAACTCCAACGACTCAGTCCTTGGAGGACATTGTTGGCTGTTGAAGGACTGAAACCCCACCCAGTGGGATAAATACCACCTGCTCACCACCATTCAGGCAGAACTGATGAAGCCTCTTGGATGAGAGGTGAAATGTCTTCTACCTAAAAGTATGTCCAGATGCCTTCTGCTAACTTTTTTCAGCTTAGAAACAGTAGCTGAAAAAAATAATAAATATCACCTTTAAGTGGCTTTTCTTAGTGTAGTTTGGCATCTTCTTCTCTTCGTTCTGGTGCATCAAGCAGTGATTTGCTCAATCCTGCCCCCACTGATCGGAGGAATACCAGTTGGCATGGCCATCAGACAGAAAAAGTAAAACCTACCTAGGGAGTACTAATACACTATTGTCCCACTGTGCGTGTGACTTGTTTTGTTTACAGGATCCAGCTGCTGCAATAACAATTTATTTCATAGAAGGACCACTACTGACTGCTGCATTGCTTGTTTTACAACTGTACAAACAGTTCAGTCATTCAGTGCCATCAGAATTCAGGCCCGTATTTTCCCCCACATGCTTAGGTCATGGCTGGCTACTTTTATTTTAATAAAGAAGGAAAGCAGGAGTACTTTAAATTAAAAGGAGTATCATACAAAAACACTGATTTAATATTTAGTAAAGGACGTTTTTTCATTGTCTTCATTTTTTAAATATCCTGACAAGTATTGTATTGTAGACTTGTTATCTTGGCGGTATCATACCATAGGTTTTTGGTATGTTACATCACTGGTAGCTGTATATGCAAAGTAAACACTGCCAGTGCAGCCCCGCGATAATTACCCTTCAAATCAGCAAGTCTGCAGATTTTTGAAAACACACACACACACACACACACAGCTACATTGCTATATTGTAATTTGCAACTTATCAAAAACTGGGAAATCAGAGCAGGCCTGAGGCATAAGTGAAATAAGTGCAAGAATGTCCCACAAGAAAGCTTGTTTATGTTAGCTCCCCAATCTAGATATACAAAAAATTGGGTTTTAAATTTTGAAATATATAATTACCAATATTTAAAATGTGTAAATAAGATATATAAATGTTGATATAAAAAGTGATTCACTTTGTCATTATTAGTATTTATTGTATTGTCTTGTATTTAAAGTATTGTCTTTTAAAAAATATATTAAAAAAAGGAAACTTTCTTGATAAAGGTTCTGTATAAGTTGAAGTTGTTTAAGTTATTTAATTGTAATTGTACCTACAGTCAATTGCTCTGTACTTTTGCATTTTTTAAACCAAAAGCAGTTACAGTGGTTTACTTGTTTACAGTAAATGCTGGTTTATTCTATTACCTTTCAGTCCACCAGGTTCAGTATATGACTTAGTACCACTCTTGTGAGTTTGCGACCTTTTAATATTAAAAAACCATAGAAGCATAAAAACATGCCAAGCTGACACTGATATGATGGAAGCAAACAGCTACAATTAATGCAATTGATAATAGGTGTGTTAGATTTACCATTCATGTGTGAATGATCAAGTATTGACAATAGTTAATAGTACTGGCAACAAAGAGGAGGCTGAGGGCCCCCAAATCAAGTTTTACCTAGGGCCCATAAAGGATTGGGCCGGCCCTGTAGGAAATAATGACTTTACTTACTTATTTGAACAGTTATTCTACAAGTCTTGTGCTGTAAATCCTCCACAGTCTGTCTTAAGTCCAGCTTCTTGGTGCTATTGATTTCAATAGATAATATGGCAAATCTAGCCAGGTCTGGCTGGTAACAATGGTGGAATCATTGTGCTAGCCAGGGCATCCTCTTTATTAGTCACTGTGAACTCATCTTTGCACACACTAACCGACAGCAAAGCAGAACAAACCAAAAAGAATCTGATTTCTTCAGTTTTATAGCTTGAGGCTCTGGTGCTATTCACTGTTGTGCTGAATAACTCGTACTTCTTTCTTTATCAGTATTGTTGCTAAACTCTACAAGTTACTGCAGAAACTCACATAAGGCAACATGCAAGTATCTAACATACCCTGAACCACATACAACAAAACTACCATTTAAAACCAAGGGAAACAGCATATAAAGTCACTGGTCTGCTAGCCGTGTTTTAGCAGAAGAGCCACTGTGCAAGTCCAAATGAGGCTAAAAGGGACTCGTGTCCCTAACAGTACCAACCTGCTCCTGTGGGGGCATGTGGTCCAAATCCAGGCTAGCAAGAGAGCGGTTGATCCTCAGGGCCAGACACAAGGCCATTAGTCCTCCAAGCTTCACCTGATTCTGACGGAGGTCTAGACGCTGAATGTGATGGTTCTCGGCAAGGAACTCAGCCAATGCCACAGCACCTACAATAAAGAAAACATTTCAGCTGGATCCTGTAAACAAAACAAGTCACACGCACAGTGGGACAATAGTGTATTAGTACTCCCTAGGTACTTGGCCAGTAGTAGTCAACAATAGTTGACAGTTGGGCGAGCTTAGTTTCATCTTGCAAACGTTTCTTGACACTCTCCTGTAAGTAATTGTCTAGACTGCACTTTTTTTTTTACGAGCCTTACATTTCTTTTAGATCTTAACTTTTTCACTGGGCTTTGGTTTTAAGCTAACCTAAGTGGAAAATCTATGGTTTGACTTCAGAGGCCAAGACTTAGCCCTGTCTCTGAAAAATGTTTATGGAGTTAAAATCAAATGTGGACAAGCTAATTTTTCTTAAGATTAGTACATTATAGAGAGGTGATGAGTAAAAATCGCGAGTCATTATATGATACAGTATGTATAGGAAGCAAAGCTAAATCCTTATGCATGTGTTCAGTTTACTAGTTATGAAACTTTACTTACAGATAAAAAAGATTTGTGGATAAAATATCAACAGGCTAAAGGTACTTTTAAACACCAGTGATTTGAGGGTGAAATTTCCAATTTTAAAACTAAATTAACCATCTCTATTTAGAGTTGACACAATTAGTTGACTGATTAGTCAACTGACAGAAAAATTATTGGCATGTACAGTATATTGTTAATCAACTGCAGCATAGTGGTGCAGTGGTTCTTGTTAAATGCTGGCTGGGAATGGCTCCATTATGTTTTATTTTAATGAGGCTAATCTTGATAAGCACCGAAACTGTACTACATGTTAAAATCCTACTGTGTATGGACTGTTGTACCATGACAGGTGATGCTGGCTTGGGCCAAGCTGAGCTGCAGTACTGAGCAGTTCACCATTAAAGGCTCTCTGATGATCTGGATGCCTTCATTTCCCAGCAGGTTCTCACCCAAATCCAGGACCTGCAGCACCTTCAGCACTGGCTGAAAAGCAGTGATCGTGAAGTCACACATGATCCAATCGTTGCTTTAAACTCTGTGTAGCGCACTACTTCCAGTGTGTGCATGTAAGTGTGGAAAGGCTGAGAAATTTTAATTATCATTATTATTATGCAGTGATTATTATTCTTTTTCAAAATGTTTCCTCTCATGTTAAATGCTCAGAACTTCTGTTTCCACTCTCCAGAGCCACATTAGCATTGAAGGTTGATTAGCTGGTGCATAAAGCTGGGGGTGTCTGGGCCACGAGGGGCCCATGTAGCCCAACAGCTTGAAGAGGAACATGCCTCCCACTCCTTGGTTGCCCCCTCGCCTCGCCACCCTTGTTAAACTCCTCTGGTCACTGCTCTGAAGAGAGAGGGAGCGTGGGGGCGGAAAGGAAGCCAGGAAGGCAACCGACAGACCCGGAGAGCGCCTTCTTCTGAGTTAATTTGCACCGTGGTGACAACAAACACACTTGAGAGGGTCCCCCCCTTCTCCTTGCTGAGTTGCGGCACACAGAAGCACCGGCACATCCAACGCGTGGCGAGAAGCTTCTGTGGCGAAGAGGGGAGGAGGAGAGGGAGGAAGAGCTTCTCGAATGGGTATGCGCGAGGGATAATAGCAGACAATTAAAGAGGCGACTGCGTGGTTGAGAGTGTGTGAGAGTCAAGCATGGTTGAAGCCTGTCAAATGTAAACCACAGGAGGGTTGGAGTGAGAAGTTTGAGGGGGGTAGGAGTGTGAAGCCACCAAAAACACAGTATGCTTTCACACATGACATGCTGGCTTTAAAAAAAAAATCTACAGAAGCATGCATAGTAGAAAAATGAAAGCCCAGCATGACATGTTCACCTTAAAAATCATTTTTTTCCATCATTTCAAAATTTTTACCTATTTATTTATTTGTACAAAGAGTAAATTTAGACATCATCAGCAAAATTCTAGAAGTCAGACTCAAGCAGATTTTGGCCAAGATCTGAGTCCCTCATCTTAGTCCTTCAAAAGACAAGCCAGCGAGCCAGGAGGACAGAGAGTAAAAGCAGATACACCAACCAGAAAGGTTAATAACAGCTCTTCTCATCATCATATTCGACACAACCAGCTACGGGTCTAATTATCATCATTATGGCCTGCAAGGACATCCACTTATCCCCATGACTGGCAGGCCACATGAGCAGCCCTGCTTAACACACATCTATTATTTAATCAAACCGTTACTTCTTTTGGTATCACTGGAGGAGACATGGGAAATGTGTGTGTGTGCGTGTGTGTGAGCATATGAGGCAGGCCTTTAATTTCTAGCCTTTTGACTTCCACAATCGCCACTCACATGACAGGAAGGTGCAGTTTATGCTGCCAATCAGGCGGAAGGAATGCATGTTATTAGGAGTGTACAATGCAGCATGTGGAGGTGGGACATTTTACAGAAAGGGGAATTCTCTGGATCAGGCCCAGCACTCTCATTTCCTTGGTACCAGATAGAAAAAACAGGTATCAGATGAACAGTTTAGCATAGCTACTGCAAAGTTATGAGGGTTGTTCTGATCACCTCATGGTCAGAAATAGTCATTTCAGTATCTTGATGAAGTTGTAGCTTTAAGTGCAAAATCTCTCTTTCTGTTTAGAGTGCTTCCTTCCTGAGCTGTGGTGGAAGGACAGTAACACAGAGAGAATTTGAATTCCACGTGATTTGTCCAAATCAGATTGCTGCTATTATTAACTTCAGATAAATATTGGAATACATTCAGTATGTATTGAGAAGAGGTGCATTGTAAGTGCACGTTACACAATGTCTGAATTACTCTCACATTAAAGTCATATAATTTCAATACAATTTTAAAATCATGACCATGCTAAGTCGCTAATGTTACCAAAACAAACACATTGGTTTTAGAAGACCAGGAGATTGTTTAGAGCCACTATCCAGAGCGGGAAGCCAATAATGGACGGTCGACATGCTCAATAATCTCCACATGCTAACAACAAAAATGTGAGTCCTCACCTGAAGAGGGAGTAATGATTATTAACAAAATTCCACAACCACCAATAAACCAACTGAAGACTGGAAATCGATGAGAGACTCTTTGACTTGTTCTCAGTGATTGAGAGCTCAACTATAATAATTTTTAATCAACATGATAACTTGGATTAATGTTTAAGAATAGTAGTTGTTGATTTATTTAGTGGTAAGCCAATCAAACCAAGACTGTTGATTACTTTAATTTTGTCTTATTGCTATTCTGTAACTCCTTTAAAATCTATAAAAGGTTTCTAAAAAGGTTAGATTCTCTTTCTCTTTATTGAGTCAGTCTGTCCCTTATTATTAATGTTATTATTACTATTCTTTTTATGGGTTTAGAATGGTTTTAGACCTTGCATGTAATGATGTTTAAAGCTGCATATGATGGTTAACATAAATTACAATATAAGTAGTTTAAATGTGGTTAACCTCTTAAAGAGAAAATCAGTGATGATTGCTAATTAGTATTAAATAACTGACAAAATATTCAGACAGAATAGTTACAAGATACTTTAGGAAATAGTCAACTGTTTACACCTTACATTATATACACTACAATTTGAGAGTCCTGCTTAAAAAATAACTTATGTCAGTTAAAGACTGTGCAATGCAAATATGGTCATAAGTGGCCAGCGCCACAGCTTTTATGGGTTACTTCAGACAAAAACTTAAAATTCCTCAAAGAGCCAGAGTATATTGGTTCAATAAAAATTTCTTAGTAGAATAACATCTGAAGGTATGAGAGGGTAGCTGCCTATAACTGCTGGTTGTTATCATTCAGGAGGATTTGGGGTCTTGTCCTGAATTAATAACATGTAAGAGGGAGGTCTGCAAGTTCATGGTAGTCAATTACTGAGTGAATATCTCCACCAGTCAAGCAGTGTTTGGTGCTTTAATATGTGTCTCTGTGCTACTGTTTATCTACTTTATATTTAACCTGTGCTGTTTGACACTCAGTGTAGACGGCAAAGTAAGAATTTCATTGTGCGGGGAAACACGTTTCTATACTGTGCATATGACAATAAATGCTTTGAATCTTGAAATATGCCACCTTAGTGTGAGAGGTTAAGCTCTGTCCCTACGTACAGTATGTCCAGGGATTAGCGATACTGTGGCCTTCATACATGCGCCTATATATTGTGCACAAATGTGATGTCAGATCAGCAGTTCTCCATGACCCCTTGCTGGAGTCCATATCCTCTCATATAAATTTTTCCTCTCAATGACCAATGAATTCTGAAACTAGTTAGTTATGGAACTAGAAACAGGCCGAAAATTTTCACTAAGAAGTGAGTTTTTTGTTTTTCCTTTTAACCTGTTTCATACCCTCCCGCCACAAGTGGTGTGGCAGATGTACTAGAGGTCTAATCTGACCCTGGAATAAGATCATTTTTCATTTAGCTACAGTAGGATGCTACCAGCTGCCTTTCATTGTTTTTTATGACTTATAAAAACAGATGCTGGAGGTATCTATGATAGAATTCCTTGCACTGACTATAAATCCAGCTTCACACTTTGTCACACCCCTCAGAATCAGACAATTTTATGACCAAAGTTATAAAGCTGTTAAGTGATCCAATGAGCACTGTATTTGGAGCATAGCAAGGTGTTTCCGTATAACACATAATGATTTTTATTTATGGTGGAAAAAGGAAACATTTTGTTCTAACTAATTATTTTTGCACTAAATTACTGTAGAACACAATGTTTTGCAAGAAGCGCTGGCCCTGCCATTGTCCCAAAGGCCTGGCTCATATGCCTACAAACATGGTTGCCTCTTGAGAACAATGACTATGCCATTCAGTCTACAGCTACAGGCTGAAGACATTTCCTGTAAAAGAAGAGGTCTGTTCTTCAGCACTGGAAAACATTTATACACTAACTGTCAGCACTATCTGATTTTGTTCCAAACCAAAAGTTGGTATTTATTTCTCACCAGAGTCTTAGCCAGATGGACCATGCCTTTTGCAGTGATCTGGTTATTCCTTAGGAATAAGACCTTCAGACCTGCCGTCTGCCATCTCAGACCATCACACAGCTCCTCCAAACCTGGATCAAAAACAATTACACACACACAAAACATGACATTATGGTAATTCACAAAACATGTTCAGCATAACTGTTTGTCTCGTCTTGTTTGTAAGCTTAATGGCACTGACAGATGTTTAGTGGGAGTGTTGCTACAGTGGTACTTGAGCTCCACTAAATATGACAAGGGTTTACTATGAGCTTAACCTTTTCGCATGTCTATATTAATTAGACAATAATAATAAAGCTGGACTGCACAAGTTTGCAAACTGACTGTGTGACAACTCCTCCCACTATCAGGCTGCTGGCAGGCAAAGTTATGAAGGTCACTCTTTAATTAGAAAAAAAAATGAACAAGGGGTGCATAAGTATTATCACAAGATTGTGTCTCTTACACAGTGAGAACAATGCTGCTTTGGTCTTGGAAATAATGCACATTTCTTAAACATGAATTACCTGAACATACTGCATTTTTGTAAAATGTTGAGCTAATCCTTTAAAATCCAATTATATGAGTTATTAGTTTTTCTGCACCTAATGCACACACACACACACAAAGCTGCACTTTCATTGCATGAATATAAACATGTGAACTCTGACCTATGAATTAGCATTCTGACAAATGTGTTAACAGTATTCCATTTTCTGATTGAGTTGAGAAGATTTACATCAGTCATATGTCTGTGTGTTAAGGACAGCTCCATAGTAAGCACATGGTTAGCCTAGCTTAGCATTAAGGCTGGTAGCAGGAGGACTTGGGCTCTGTCCACAGTTGAAAAATATCCCTGCTAACATCTGTTTCCCCTTTTAAGCCCTGCTCTATTTCTAACTGACTGAGCAAACATTTCCTCCATTAAATAAATTTAATAACTAGGATGAACATGTCTCACATAGACAAAATCACGTGACCCACATTGTTACATATTTTGCACTTCACAACTTTGAATACACATACAGTAGGTTTTTATTCTGTACCAAAGATAAGCATCTTACCATCATCTGCTACAGCATTGTTGCTGATCTCCAGAGTCTGTAAAGTGGTGTTGTAGCGTAGTAGGTCTCCAAGCTGCAGGGCATCCTGGTAGCTGTTTAGCAGATTGTTGGTAAGGTGGAGCTCTTGCAAAGCTTTGTTTTTCTTCAGTGCACCAACTACAGGCAGCAAGGAAGGAAATAAGTGCTCAAAAGATCAGGATCCAAAATTTGTATTGCCCCCCTTAACCTATTTGAACAAATAGCAAATACATAATATGACTTATACATTTGTGTAATTTGTCTGTTTTATCATGCAAAACCAACTTTGTCTGTGGTTTTCAGTACTGATAAAATCAGCACTGCAGGAAGATTCTGGCATTTTTCCCTTAGCCTTTTTATAGCGGTGGCTAATCTGACTACAGTTGAATCATGTTAACTTTGCACTCGCCACCTCTGTTGTAGATTTGGGTTTGGTGGATGCCAGAAAAAAACAGCTACATTAGTCCAAGTTTCTGTGTTTACATCACTTGGACTCAGTGAAAGGTATTTGAAATGGTTTCTTTAAAATAAAAGCTTTATTTGGAAAGCTTTAGGGGCCTTTAACTATTTCCCCTGACTGATTTTTACCAAACTGGTAGGATGACTTGTAAAAATGGCCACAATAATGGTAACGAGATCCTGTTCTTTTAAGGTTGTAACGATGAAAGCTCCTTGATTTTTAGATTTTATTAAGATGTCTTCCCCCGATCATATTAGTTGTTGGCACTGTTGTGGAAGTTACTTTGAAAGTGCAGCTTTGCAAGCTACCAGTTACTTCACAGTGGAAGAAGTGGAGCCACAGCAAAGCTACTCTAGGGAGAGGTCTAGCTGGTTAACTAAAGCTGCTTAGAAAAAGTAGTTCAAAATACTTTGTACAAAATGTGCATGAGGGACAAAATTATAACCAAAAAAACAAAGTCACATGCCAGCAAACATGCCACTCGGTTGTTTTTATTACCTGTGACCTAAACGTGAACTAAGTAAAACAATCCCATCTGGGCTTTTCACAAAGACAACATTGCAAGGAGTGTTATATTTCCGTGTAAACAAATCTGGATTTTGTGTTATCTGGCTACAACTAAAACAGCAAAAAGGCAAATATAGAACCTGTGTCATTTTAGACTGTTTGACTGACTTGGTCTAAATTAAACGGGCCTGTTGTTTTACTTGTCAGTTTTGTAACAGTGTTAACAACCTAAACAGTCTTCAGCTTGCACATCTTTAGACAGTATGAACAGATTGAACACCAGTCTAAATAGTGGGCCTGTCTTTTTACTTGTCAGAGCAGAATCTCTCATTTATATGACATGAACAGTCTCTCAATGTCAGTTACGCAGTGGTAAAATGAAAAAAAAAAAATTCTTTATTTTTATGGCCCATAACTGTAGTAGTTCAGTAGTTCACTACACAAAAAAGTCATTTAACTACTTGAATCGCTATGTGAATATGTAGTTGAACTACCAGCAAACTACTGCAAAGTGTAACTAATCTACTCGTTTAATTACATTTAGTTCACTACTCCCCAACACTGGTTGTTGGTGGGAACCAAGATGGGGATCAGATCTTTGGGGAAGCACTAGCAATTTCTACTGGTTAGTTAGGGCACTTGCATGAAGGCAGGTGGAATCTGAGGGGATAATGTGAAGCTCCTCGCTGAAAGGTGATACAGAGGACATGCATTACTATCTAAAACTTCAGAACAGAAGCACTGCTAGCAGAGGAGTTGGCAGGGAGGACTAGAGAATATCAGCATTTTATATTCCAACTTAGAATGGAATAGAGGACCACTCTGTAACCCCTCACCCAATTAAAATATGTAGACTGTTTTATATTGATATTAGATATGATCCATCATACAAGTCTGTCCTAAACATGCCAAACATAGGGCCTCCAGACTGTAACTGTGATAGACTGACTGATGGCAAGTGAACTTGAGC
>NW_018128049.1:156549-157559 GCF_001952655.1 Monopterus albus
AGGAATCGTCGCCTCCTGAAATTACTGCACTAAAGATTAAGTAGTACTTCTTTTAACATAAACTAGACATTGTTGAAGCCAGAGTTGTAAATCCTCAGCACAGAAGTCCTTACAAAACAACTGTCTCTTAAAAATGTCACTTTCTATGCCACTGTCAGAATCTTTTCATTACAGTACTTTTTCACAGCTTTACATGGTATTTTGTGTTGCGGTCATTCCCTGTGTATTTATGTAATGTGCACTGCACTGTGGTACACCCGTGTCCACTGCCCTTGCATCCAGATCGATGCTGCAAATTTCATCTAGCCTGTCAGGCTACATGTGGAATGCCAACATTGTCATCAGGCACAGTGGGAGCCAAATGGTGGAATTGGTGGGATTGATCCGGTTGACTCCACTGAGAGTGCCCAATCCTACAATCAGAGGCCCCTCCGATCGAAGGCAGTGATCCTCACCCAGGACCCCCCACTGGGAGAGAAGGGGAGGTAGCAGGCTTGGTATAAGCAAAGAGGATGGGGTGGGGTGAGCAATGAACGTGGGAGGAGTGGTGGTGAGGGTGTTTGGGGGGGGGTCCGAGACCCAAAAATATCAAAAAGATCCCAGGAAGTGGCTGAAAATGTTGGAGGAACAAGTTGCTGTAGGGAAGAGTGGGCAGCATACTGTCTCCATTTGGATCTTTTTGTGCTTCCAGCTGGGAGGAGACGAGAGGCTGTGTTCACTGTTTTTATTCATTTATATATTTATTTTTGTCCCAGTGATAAGTCAGAGATAAAGGCTGTTTTTCTATGACATTAAATTATGTACCAGAGTGTTTTTAATGGATTTTTATTATTATTTTCATTTTATTATCTGATAGTAAAGTTAATATAGGCTACACTGAGAAACACTACCTCCTGAAAATCACTGTGTGTGTCTTTTGGCCTTACAATGATTTTTACTGCCACATAACTATGTAGTTAAGCGCCTTAAGCTTATTATTAGCTACTCCTCCTGAACTTGGAAACGCATGT
>NW_018128049.1:157574-181374 GCF_001952655.1 Monopterus albus
CTCAACCCCCATCTGAGTGTTGTGCTCATCCATGTGTGTGTATGTGTACACCCTATTCACTTGTGGGTCATGTGACCCCAGCAATATCCCACTACCCTGTTCCCTTTATCTATTGTCTCAGATACTGTTCAGAGATACAGCAGCAGTCCATTTGTAAAGGTGAGAGACCTCACTGAAGTCACTGAGTTTTCTCTTTGTTTATTTCAAACTACACTTTTAATAGCTGATGGGAATCAGAATCAGAATAAGCTTTATTGGCCAGGTGTGTTGGACACACGAGGAATTTGACTCTGGTGCAGAGTCTGGTACAAAATCATAAACAAAATAAGTGTTCATATGCTGTGAGTGTTTGTATGCATGTGAGTGTGTGTGTGTCCTGGCTGCCAGAGCCTTTATAGATATGTGCAGTGGTGTGTAAAGTGACAGGTAAGAGATTAGGCCTCTAATCCGGGTCCAGACCTGCAGAGAAGATCACAGGTCAAAATCTGGTCCTGCTGGCCACAGGACACACAAACATGTCCACCTACACGCACAGACGCAAATTTGAACATGCTTGTACACAGCGCTTTGGACACACAGTCCACACTCTGACATCAAAGTTATTTAACAAACAAATAAGATTCTAGTGTAATGATATTCAGAAGCTGAAGCCCAGTCATGTTCAGTGAGGAATAAATGTGTGTGTGCATGTGTGACCTGGTGTTACTCATGTAGTGGGGTCGTAAATCTGTTTAAATAGTCACATTATGGGGACTCAACGTTCTTATGGGGACAAAAAGCATGTCCTCAAAATGTAAATTGTTACATTTTAGAGTAATAACTTGTCTTAAGGATTAGAATGAGGTTAGGTATTAGGTGTTAGGCAAGTCATAGTTAGGGTTAAGGTTATTAATTCTCCAGAAAATGAATGTAAGTCAATGTAGTGTCCCCCGAAGTGATGGAAACACCACGTGTGTGTTTGTGTTTCAGTGGCTGTGTGGACACATTTTAATTTAACATTTCATCCAGTCCTCCCGACTTCAAAGGGCTGTTTGAGGGTTAAGCCTGATTTTAGGGTTAAGTTTAGAATTAGATTTAGGTTAAATCTAGGCTAAGGAGCTAGAGAATTCATTATGCCAGTGAATGTCCTCATAACTATAGACAGCCAAACACTTGTGTGTACGCTTGTGTGCACGTCATACCTAGAGTGTACAGGGGCATGCCGCTGAGCTGGGCATTATGAAGGTGCAGCACTGTGAGCCGGCTGGTCAGCAGAGCTTGAGATAGAGACTGGGCCGGGTAGTCAGCCATGGGCACGTTACATACATCCAGCCTGGACAGACGCACACTCTGAAACACATTCACATTGTGCAGAAATAAGTTCAATACAGACAGTGAGTGAGTTGATGATGTGTCAGAATGTCTAATCTGGCCAAATGAAAAAAGCTTCACCATCTGCTGTCAGACACTCAGGCCCGTTGAAAGAAAAGTGGAGAAGGTGGTAGTGAAGAACTGCACTCGAAAGCCGAACAGACCTGTCTGATGTTGCTCTCATCAAACACTAAGAAGAATCCAGGAGGAAGGATAAAATAAGCCTGAGCGATGGGTCAGGTCCATACTGCAGCAGGTTGTTGAGGACTGGTTGGAGCAGCTATGGGACATCATGAGTATGGGTTTGGGGTTGTACTAGTGGTAAATGTAGTGGGGACACTGGTGGAGGATGGTGCTAGAATTATCTGAGGGTAGATTTAGAAGTCATGATGTAGGAATGAGTGGTATGATTGCCTTTGGTAGGAGAGAATGATAAAGTAATTAAAAGCCAAATAAATAATGAAATATAACACCTTTAAATTAAATTAATTGACATGCTGCAGGTTAAATTTTGTCGAAACATGAGTGATAATATACTTTAACACAATGCTCGACTAAAGCCACCCCTGCAAAATATGCTTATAATCTACTATTTGATTTGCCAAATATATTTGGGAGGAACTATAATTACTTTGATTTAGAATTCAGGCTGTGTAAGTTCCTGATCCTGCACAGAGGGAGGAGTTCAGGGTGGATATTTGGGTGCATAAAGCTCAGGACTTTGACACCAGAGTTCACATCCTGCAGTCAGTTAGTTAGCGGTCAGCTTACAAAGCTTGCATCAATTTTGCTACTTTGATAAAACAGGTAGCAGTCCCCTTTACAACCCTCTGATTGCTGTACAATGGCAGATAGCAAAATAGTAGAGTGGAAAGCAGTTTAAGACTTATGAATAAATAATCTTAAGTCAAAGTCCTGCTTCAAGTCTTTAGATTGTTTGCCTTCTACATGTCTCATTCTAATCATGCAGACAAGAAAGTCAATCAGTATTAACGTCTGGACTTGGATCGATCAGTTGTCACCTGACAGTTAATCAGTAGCTGAAGTTATAGCCTCAGTGGAATGCTGAAAAAAAATCTCAAAATATTGTAAAAATGTTTTTATGCTTGGCTAAAGTAGGAAAGGTGGTGTACTGATAAAAGCAAAATGCACCAAAGTGGAATGGAAGCAAACAGCAAATTAATTCAATAGTTCAGTGGCACCTGGCTAGAAAACTAGCCACCATGTCTTTAACTTTATGAACCATTGTCTAATATTTGCACAAAGGTAGTGAGTTAGAAGCACAATTTAGCATTTTATGTTGATAATTTTCTCAAAATTGGGTTAAAATGTTGATGGAAATCCATTTAGTTATGCCTGATATTATTATCTGTGATGATGCAGTAGCCCGTGTTGTGGAGTAATTAGTGACATGTAACAGTGTTGTGTATTTAAAGGTAACCAACAAAATAATTAATAAAATAAAAGTAACTGTAATCTGTTAAAGTTGCTGAGAAAAATATGCAATTAAATTTCAGTTACTAATCAAAATTCTGGTGATTACAAGGGGCTTACGTCAGAATTATTCTTTTCAGGAAAATGCTTATACAGTATGTAGAATATAACATTCATTCTGTTGCTTTCTGTCTTTTCACCATGCAGTGGGCCAGCAAAGCAATTAGGACACATTTGAGTGCAGCACCACCAAGGGTAGGATGGATTATACGGAGCTGTCTCTACACCTAGAGAGGCTCCATTCATTTGGCCATGCTGATTGGTTCTCGCCCCTCATCTGCCCATAAAATCAATGCACATTGCTGTAAGCAGCATGATGCCTGGCTGCAACCAGGTGACAATGCCCAGGTGGACGGCCATGTCATCGGATAAGAATTTCTTTGTGTGGTGGAGCATTAACAGTATTTTCCTTGTGAAATCAGGAGAGGGCTCTAACATTACTAATAAAATAAAGTACCTCCTACCCCATTGTGTTATGTGTTCAGTATATAGTATTGCAATACTATTTTTCTACACTGTAAGTGAAGTTATGTTGAAGAACTTTTAATAAGCGTTTGACAACAATACCCTGTGACCCTGTTCGGGAATAAGCAGTCAAGATAATGGGAGGATGGATGATGATAGTAATAACTGTTGAGGACTGTTGTGAGGTTTACGCTGCCTGATTTTAAAGGTATGTTAGAACTTTTTAGCTTTATTGCACAGTTTAAAACATTTGTTAGAAATGTAATCAAAAAACAATCAAATGTAAAAGGTTACATGACTTTGATGAAGTAATTAAAAGTTATGTTACATAACAATACATTACATTTTCAACAAGCTATCTAGTAATCTGTAACCTATTACATTCCAAAAGTAACTTTCCCAACACTGCCAGTAGCCCAGTGTGTGTGTTGTGATGTTTTTGCTCATGCTTGAAGTTGGAGGATGTTAAACCCTGTTTGCTCTACCCTGCATCTTCAATCAACGTAATACACAACAAACTCATGTTCTACAATGTACATTATCCCCCAGAGAAAGCCTACAAGAAAAGATTACTGTGTCAGCCAACCTGCTTTATCAAATGAGCGAGGGCCCTCCAACCAGATGTTCCCATACTACTGTTGTCAGAAATGTCAAGATGGGTTGTAGATTCATAGTACAAAATCATATCCAGCAAGGACGATGCTCCCTGGAAGAAGAAAAAATAGTGAAGAAGAAAAAAATAAAGAAAGTAAGGTCCCAGATTTGACAGGAATGTTATGAAGTTCTTTTGGCAAGAAAAAATAGCCTCTAATCTGATACAAGGTAAGGTCTGAATATGAAACTGTACTGGAATTGGAAGACGAAGACGGGGAAAATAAGTTTTGCTCATAAAACTCACATTTTCTTCCAGTTGAGCAGCCTGCAGATTGATGAAATCAAAGTGCAGCGATTTCAGGACGACTTCCAGAGCTTCACAGGAGCGGTGGTCTAATCGCTCACCTTGATAGAAGCAAGCAATCAAACGGAAGATAATTGGAAGGCTGTTTGCTAACAGGCAAAACTGCACGGCTCTAAATGTGCTTTATTCTTTTTCTGAAATGACTATTTCAGCAAAAATCATGACAAAACAAATTCCTTTAAGGCTAAGTTTATTTGTGTGTGTGTGTGTGTGTTTTCATTTTTAATAAAGTTCTGAGACTCAATCAGCAACAGAGAAAAAGAAATAATGATGACAGCTCCAGTTAAAAGAAACAGGATGTAGTTTTTCATGATTGGACTTCGAAGATGTGAATTCTTAAGTATCCGTGTTTTACTGCCTGCCTGCACAGCGATGTAATCAATAAACTCTTCTCTAAAATTATTCTAAAATTCTCCACCATTGTCTGATTACTTTGAGATACTTACCTTCAAAATCAGAAAAGTTGGGAATGAACTGATTAGAGAAGAAACAATTTAATGTTATATAATAACAACATATAAATAGATTATTATTCTTTACCAGAGCCTCATGGTGTAATATATCAATTACATCTATTTAAGTGCAATTTTAATGATCTTGATAGACACATTGTACTTTATAGTGCACTACATTTGCTTTACTTTGCATACTAAGATTATGCATACAAAACATGAAATAGTTTACTGATTAATGTGCACTTTAACACCATATTTATTACATACACTGTTATAAACACCTTAATGTATTTTTTACAAATACCACCATATGAACAGTATTTGACTATTTAATGTTCATCTGCCATCTGTTCAAAAATATGATATGAGTTTTCCTTGTTTAAAGTCTCTTTGTTTCACTTTGTCTCCCACATTTTTAATTTTATTTTCTCATCCAGCCACTTATCCTATGGTTTTTAAATGATTGTGGTCTTTTAAGGAGTGAAAATAAGGGTTCACTATCATTATTTGGTCATCTGATGACTGGAATGTGTCACTTCCTCACATCCTACATTTTTATACTAAGTAATATTGATGCTTGCTGGTGCTACTGAATTTAACAGTTTGTAATCAGATTACTGTTGCTCCCCAGCCCTGATCAGAAGTCACACTCCAAATCAAACTGTGACTGATCAAACAAATCTATGTGACTTTTAAGACGCACCCCCCCACTTCCCCCTGGGTGAATTCTTATCTCTTCAGCAAAGAAGGGGGGAATGATAATTACTATCATAATTATTTCCGAAATGATACGTTTCCCCTCTGTTTTAACAATAATCACTTAACTGAGTGATGGCAGAGGGTGTGTGGGGTGGAAGGGAGAGCCGTCTGAAATCCCATTTTTCTAATCCGCCCTGTGTTGGGAAGATAATAAGGCTGCGGTACCCGCAGTCAGATGTCATCAGTGCATGACGACAGTGAAGCCCATCATGGCATCACACGCAACTTCACACTGCTGCTATGCAGATGTGTCTGCTGCTGTGCTTTGACGAGCTGAAGTGAAAGCAGAAATTCTAGGTTCCATACCAGAAGTGGGGAAACCTTGTTCAAAATCTCAGTTCAGCTTTGCAACAGAATCCTTCTCACCAGTATGTTGTGAAACCGACTTGATGTGTTTAGATACAGCAAGTATGGTGTTTTTCTGAAAAACAATCTAATATCATGGTTTATTCTGTATTTACAGTATATTTTTAGCAGGCATGTGAACAAACACCATTTCACATAAGCCCCAGATGTTCATAAGCTAATTGTCATGGCTTGACAAAAGAAGTGAGACCTTGAGTGAGTTGAATTCAGACCACAGGGGTTACAACAGCAGGACACAGAGGAGCAAATATTCACTTCCTGTCTCAGCCCTTTTGTCTGGCTGCCGTTCTTTTCTGGGGATTCTTACTGAGTGTCATTTCTTGATCTCACCTCCAAATATCTCAGACTCCTTCTCTTCCCCTCTGTTCTCGGTCACCTGACTGCTCAGCTGCACACCAGTTTCCACTTCTCCCATCAATTTCCCAGTAAATATACCTGTCTGTTTTTTGAGTGTCCTCTGCCAGATCGTCCTGTGTGCTCTTCATAGTCTGAGTGTTCCAGACTCCTGTTTCTGTGCTCATCTCAATGTTCCTCATGTTTGAATCACTTACCCATTTGTAGACTATGCCTTTTGTCTGTTTTCCCCTGGGATTTATTGCTTGGTTTGGAGTTGTTGTATGATAAGTAAAATAGCTAAGTTGGTCCACAACACAGAATGTATTATTCTCACCAAAACACCTCAAAAACTGTGACATTGCAACATTTTTCTTGATTGAAAATTGAAACTGAAAGTATGATTATGTTTAGGCACAGAAGCTATGTTACGTGGTTAAAGTCCCCATGGCTGCTCATTTTGCTCGTTTTAATGTTTAATCTTGGGTACTTCTAGATCAGCTTGGCACCCCTCATAACTCCAAATACTTTGTAACTGTTTCAGAATCAGAGAGCCAAAAAACCTCTTCCTTAAAACAAGAGGATAGTTTGTGAATGCGCACAACTCCTGCTGCCAGTGTTGTGTCACAAGTGGACAGTACAACGAACCATGATGGCATTAATTAATATGAATTTCTCCTCCATAGATAGGTAAACAATGGTGTATGTACTGATAAAAAAGATGTGTAACACTCTAAACAAAGCAGGTAGTTGAGAAAGCCCATATTTTAACTGGCATAATGCAGACATAGTAACTTCTCCAGCCTCTCCTTAACGTTACAGAAACAAGACATTAACAGACATGCAACGTCTGTTTTTTAAACTTACCGTTAAGTCCCACAGAGTAGTGGAAACATCACTCCCTTTCAAGTAGGTCCAAGGTCAGTAAATCCAACTGGTGGTCGCTGCGTCTTCCCCCACACAACCACGTACAGTCCCACAGTAGTGAAAATAATTCCAAAAGGTAGCGTAGCACCAACAATAACATCATGGATCATTAATAAAACAGTAAAACAATGAGTCCCTGTACGGGATTATTCCCGGACATGTACTAACCTCAGGCCCTGTATGTTTCTCCATATCCTCTGGTCACAGTGCAGCAGCAGGGTGGAAAATATATCCACAAAACCGGTCGCAGTCGAAAAATTATGCTTTTACAATGGCATAGGTGGATGTCAGGCAAGCTCACATGAATGTGCAATGGCCTGGATTTTATGACCATTCAAAGAGATCCTTAATTTAACTATCACGTAATACTTTATTTTGGTAGACAAAAAGTCCCGCGAGCGAGAGTTTGCGAGATGTGTATAAACACAGTTGCTTCTGCATAGAAATAGTAGAACATATGTACACCTCATTAGGTCACATCTAAAATAGTAATCCACTGTTGAAACATTGTAGATAAGTCAAAAAACAAGGAAAAGCATGCCAAGGGCTCTTTAGGTTTAGGCACACAAACTAGATGGTTAAGGTTAAGACGTGACATCAGACAAAGGACATGATCTCTGGTTTTCTACATGAAAAGTGTTTGGTTGACCCATCTATCCACCCTAACTGCTAATGTTTTTAACATTATAAAGTTTCAAACTGTATACCTTCAACAGACACTATGCTAGTTACTGTATCCACAGTTGGTGGCAGTAATGTTTGACAAACGCCAAAATAATCATGATGAAGACTATGAAGGAGGATGCTTGGATGCAATGCAACAGACTTTGCCCTGACACAGTTTTACAGCTGTTATTGTGACACTACTATGTTTTATGCTGTGGACCAACATTGCTATTGTACATTTTGTTGTGAAGCTACAATTTCAGCTTAGGTTACATTTAGAATTTGAACTGGAATTAGATTCAATTTAATGTAATTGCTATATTCAAATGTAGGGTTTGGGTTAGGATTAAGTTAATGTGAAGGTGGGAAATCAAATTTAGGATGGGAGCACCATCCTTAGAACCATGTGGCCACGTTCTGTAGCACAGAAAGAGTGCGAGAAAGAGCAAGGCAAAACCAGGGTTAACATCAGTTTGGCATGTTGGAGATGGAGAGCACTAAAAGCATCCAAAGGATTCAAATTTGACACAGATGTGGCTTTCTTCCTGCCAGACACTTAGGTACTGTAGCTGTCGACATGCCTGCCCTGCTCAACTTACCTGTGCGCTTCTGACCCTCCAGTGATGCTGTCACGACTCTTGTTCTGCACAACCTGCTGTTTGTTTCCTGACTACCCAGCGACATCGACTCTACTCCTGTCTGCTTGACTCACCTGCTCATCTTACCTCTACACTGACAACATTCCTGTCCTGCACTACTTACCTGTGGGTTCCTGGCCTCTCAACTATTCCAATGCCATTCCTACCTGCATGGCTCACCTGTGTGCTCCCGGCTCCTCAGCTATGACCACGTCTCACCTGCCTGCTCAACTCGTCTGTGTGCTCCTGGCTTCTCCGCCACACCGACGCTGTTCCTGCCTGCCCAACTTACCTCAGTTCCTCATCGTGGCCTAGGCTGCTCCTGACCAGGGTCAGATCTACTCTAACTACTCTTCCCTAAGTGCCTTTAAATTAGGATTTACAGGTGTGATTAGGGCAAAATTACATTTCGTTAGGAAATAAAATTGTTTGGAGGATTTTGCTGGTTTTATTTTCTTGTGAGCGAGCTAACATATTCTGTACTGTTTTTTTATACACTGTCAAATTTCTAGAAAGTTGCCTCAAGAAGAAGAGAATTATCCCCCTTATTAGAGTCCAGTGATGGTGTCATTTCGTAGTCCAACCCAGCGGTTAGCTCCACTCAGGGTGAATTTCTAACGGGAGTTCTGCATTAGGTTTTTTCATAAACATAAAAATAAGTAATAAAGCATAGCAAACAAAGATTGTGCACGTGGTGTTTTACAAGATCAATTCCATAAATAAACATTTCATTAGTCTTCAAGACTTACAGTAAATGTATGATACTGTGTGTACTGTACTGTATGTGTGAGAGATCTATTAATACTCAGTATCAAATATATCATGCATATTTTTCCTCTGCAATAATAGTTTGTAAAGTGTCCTGAGACGACTTTTGTTGTGATTGGGTGCTATACAAATAAAACTGAAATCGAATTAAAATTATCCCCACCGTAGAAATTTTAAAACCATATAAGATATTTTTGGTCAGGTATTCCATATGTTCTAATTACACTTTCAGTGAATAGGTAAAATGTAAAATAAATAAATAAAATCTGTGCTTCATGAATGTCACATAAAGTCCTCAGTCATATTTAATAATGATGGAGTGCGGCGCTCAGCTTACCTTTGAGATCCAGACATTTCACACCGCCACCTACACACGCACCCTGCTGAGAGAGAGACAGAGAGGGATAGAAGCAGGAGGTGTGAGGGAAAGGCGCGAACACACAGACACACATAGGCACACACACAGACACACACACACATTTGGCAACGGTAATGCATCATCCACCCTTCCTGGTCTCTTTCTGCACGGCCTCTCCATCCATGCCGCACTGTACCGGTTTGATCAGGGAGGCTCATTGGACGCCAGAGCATGAATTATGAATTTCACACAGTTTACCACCATCGTTGATGGTGACACGGCGTCCTAATTAACCAGTGTATAATAATTAGAAACAGCCGGTCATCAGTTGATGTTTTCATTTGCCAGAGCCAGTGTTCCACATACATCTAATTTGACTGCATCAATCACTGGAGGTGGCAGATTTGTGTGGATGGTGGAAAACACAGATCACGCCCCAGCCCACCCCCCACCCCCGACAAAGCAAAAGAGGGAAGGAGAATAGAACGTTTTTAAAACCCCCTTTGATAGATGAGATTCTGTAACATGGGATCATTCTGACTGAGGTTGGGTTAAAATATAGAACTGTTTTTGGCTCTTCATTAATACAGTTATGCTTCACCTCTGAAATGAGGCAGTGTCCTTGGACAACAACTAAAATGTTGGTTACATGTCAGTAATGTATGTGAAATATTCCTGCTTAGGATGGGCAGATGTCAACAGCTGCTACCCTGAAATAATTTAATGAGTCTGGTTTCAAATTAGGAGAAATTTTTTAAATGCTGTGTCAGACACTTTTTACACAACACATTTGTGTGAAATATTTGGAGCCTTTTTTATTTCTGTCAAACTGAAGACACTGAATATCAAAATGAGCAGAAGCATCAGACAGGGCCTCATGTCCACAAGGGGGACCCAGATCTAAGCAAATTAAAACTGTGAAGTGAAATTCTTTTGGAAGAAATAATATAGTGTTTACTTTACTTTAAAGAGCCTGAAAAACTACATTCCCATTCTGATTCTTAAACTGGAAATATACTTCTGCAAGCTGCACTTGGGTGAGCATTTATGCAGTGGTTTCTTTTACTGTATACTTGTTTGTAGTACATTTACATTTGTTTCCAACCCTGTTTGGAATCCAAGTCCTGGTCGGAGTTGAGCCAACCAATCAGCTTGCTTGGATGTGCAGGTCTGCCTAACATGTACGTCAGTACCCTCTGTTAAACTCTTCCTAAGTATAATAACTAGGCAATTTTTCTCAGACTTTATCTTTGATTTCAGCTTATTTAGACATCAACATTTATTTGTTATAAAGAAAAAAACTGAAGTTAGATCCAAGTTCTAGGTGCTTTAATATTTTTACAACATCTTTATATATTTTTAAGTGGTTTGTTGTAAGTACCTCACAGATAAATAAGTAAAATAAAAATAAAAAAAGGCAAGAAACTGGAATGTGGGGTGTCCAGTTCAGGTTAGGGCCCTGCAAAACCTTCTCTCGGCCCTGTCGACCCCCTTCACAACATTTACCCTGGCTTTCAGACTGCCTCTCCTACACCCACCCATCTTGGCTCCTCACTGAATTGCTGCCTTCTTATTTGCGAGCAGTGTCTTGTTTCCTCTCTTGTTGTTAAATACGATTCATTGTTCAAAGGGACACGGGGAGTACAAAAGAACTTGGAATGCTTTCCTTGCTCTGCTCTCGTGCTGCAGAGAGCGAAGCAAGGCAGAAGACAAAAGGACGGTGGCCATAATGTGCTCCTGTTGAAACAAGCAGACAGATCAATGGGACATAAATTGCACTGTTTATGTACACAAGAGGCTGGTGTGTAATTGGTAGAGGTGGTTGAATTTCTCCCCTTAATCATTTTAACTAAGACACACACATAATGCGCAAATATGTCTACATGTACTGTACATAGTGTATACACTGTGAGAATGTGTGTGTACATGTGCAGTGTATAAATGTGTGTATGTGCTTTATCACCCAATGCTTTATATATAAATAAATAAATAGTTGGTTGCAGTATAAGCTCAGACAGGACGGCGCTGAGTCAAATTTTCACTTAAATTGGTCATTTTTTTAAAATCAATTTGATTCCAAAAATGTAACAAACTATAATGACTCATCAGCCTGGTATATTTATTGATCATGTATTTTTATGTGATTTATCTACTTTATGGATTTTGTTTTTTTTATTTCACCTTATTATTTGAAAGACTGGAGCCTTATAATGAGGTATCAGTCTAGGAAATTGCCAAAAATGTGTCATATAGGTACAAAACACCAAAAGATAAAACCTGTAGAGCACAAGAAAAGTTATTAACATAGCCTATGGTCCCTTGCTTCTTTCTGTAAGTTTTTTAAAATATACTTTAAGTATCTCTTTCTTTGTGTGGCATGCTATTTTGTCCTATTCTTTTCTTCCATGCCACATTTACATGTACATATATGGCAAATATAAAATATTCTAATGTATTCTGTATGTTGGTTCTAGACTGCTGATGCCTAGAGATGTGCATCTGATTGAAGGATCTGTTCCCTCCCATTGTCACCGTCCTCACCACAAGCGGTTTCACATTCCTTTGAACATATTAAAATCCATTTTTGTGTGTGAATATTACTGAGCACAGTTATTGTTCAGCTAAACTACTGTAACCTCACAAGTTTGCCTTTAAACAACAAATGTAAAATCAGTTTAGAAACATAGGCAGTATGAAAATTAGAGTCCAAAAAGTAACCCCCGAAATTCATGAGAAACATCATCAGATATTACAGTGTGTAAAATAAAATACGCATTGCAAAATGTGTGGAATATGTACAAATTCTACTTATAAATGGGATCCAAAAACAATCTGTTTCTCTGGGAAAGCAATAAGCATCACAGGGCTATGTTGTGATGTTTACTGTAATTTTAACAATTTTGCACATTTGGCTGAAGCAACACATACGTCTTTATGAGGAGTGTTTGTACAAACATGTCAATGATTAGCATTGGTGGTCACAAATACAGTATCTATCTATCTATCTATCTATTTATCTATTTATTTATTGTTAAAACTATGGTGGGCAGAGCATTTCAGCTGGTTGGACTTAGAGTTTGAGGGCAAGAAAAGTTTCAAAATTTCCATCTGTAGTGAAGCCATGTTTGAAGTTGTTATGTCCATCTTGGTCCATTTATCTCTTTTACTGACTTTGTATGCATTTCTGTCACCTCTGAATTTTGTGTTGTCTGTCGCAACAACAACAAAAGAGAAAAAAAAGTGGCACTGTGTGCTGGCGTCCGACTAGCTGCCGCTTGTGGATCTGGTTTGTTTGTGGCACCAAGCCAATAAATGATGCTCAGTCAGAATGTGCAAGCAACTGGCTGGCAACCCATATCACACTCCTAAATACGCACACACACATAGAGAAAGAGAGAAACACACAGCATTTTTGCCTCACAAGAAATACAGTGGCGGCTGTTTTTCATCTTAATGAATTTCTGAACTTGTTCGTTCCCTCTCTGCTCGCTGCTGCCTCGTGGTGAAAGACGGAAACTGAAGGCACCGACTGCCAAATCAATTGATGTGTCAGGAGGGAGAGAGGACAAAATGGAGTGATAAAAAGAAGCCCGTTGCCTCACTCACTCACACACACACACACACACACACACACACACACACACACACACACACACACAGGCAGCAGAAAAAGACAGAGCAGGATTTGGTTTCTAAACTTGACTTCCATAGAAGTCATCTCTGGTGCATTCACTATTCTTCACTCAACCGTCCAGAGCTGCTCTGCTTCTCCGAGTAGGCTTTGTATTAAAAACTGTGTGAGTGCACATTTTTTCTTCCTAGCCCATTTAATTAGCTGACAAAATACATGCACACACACACACACACACACACACACACACACACACGTATATATAGATAGATAGATGGATAAATAAATGTGTGTGTGGGTATTTTTAACATGTATTTGGGGCTAAAAAAATCACACCCACATTTTCCTTTCAGTATGTTTTCTGCAATAAAGGATAAATTATTTAAAATAACATGACCTTTTGTCTCACACCCTTTGAAGGCAGAAAATTAAAAATGTAAATTAGGAGTTAATTAATATGTAAATATATTCATTCCCTGTTAACAATTAGCAATTAAAGCTGCAGTGTCTAGAAAGAGCACAGACAAAATTAGTAACTTCATTTATCATTAAAAAAGATAGATCTAAAAATGAGCATAAAATTCTAATTGACTTCCACAGGATTTGCCACTGTCACCGTCTTTGTTCGTCCGCAGCCTTTTGAAACACATGATAGTGTGCGTTTAGTGACTTAATTAATGCCACTTTGTGTAAAATATGCTGTCCCCTTAAATGGTTGATGTCAAAAATAATGTACATAGCCGATCTGAAGCTGAGTGGCGGGTGCTTGGGTTGGAAGGGTGTGTGTGTGCTTCAGATTGTGTGAACAGCACATCGTGGTTGTTTTCTTCATTTAACTCTCTGCTGAATTTTAGATTTAGTTTAGTTTTTTTTGGTATATGACAGAGGGGAAGTAAAAGAAAACACAGACATAGGTTTTTAGTTTTGAGAAATATTTAGAAGTATTTATTCAAATTATCACTAAAACAAGTTTGTCTAAATGTAATAAAAAGCTGGCTACTATAATAAATGTACACAATTTTATAGTATTTGTAACATTTCTGAATGTGTATATTGTCTCCTTCTGACTGGAGTTTTACTGTAAAAACAGTCTGATGGAGGATCACCTGTGCTGAGGGTTGCTGGGAGTCTTGCATCACCAGGGTCTGATCATTGGCACAAACATTTGATCTGAGCTCTTTGGAACCAAAAGTGTGTTAAAGCTACAAATTAATCAATCAGTATCAACAAAGGGATAGCAATGACCCACACATGCACTGGCTGAAGTTAACATGCCTGGCCTTTTGACGTTGCAAAATAAATAAATAAAATAAAAAACAAGGCAACACTGCAGACAATGAGCTAAAGTGCAGCTTTAGGAAGGCGGGAGGAGTTAAACATTATTTATACCACAGACTGATTCCTGTCTTTATACCAAATTTAACATATCAAGCTTAACATAAAAGCATGTAAATTAATCAACTCAAATAAATTAATCGAATCAGGTGAAAACCATCTTTCAAAAGCATCAGTTACAAATTTCACTGATTCTTCCCAGAGAGTGCACTTTAGCTCATTCTGCACACATGAAATAACTTGAGCCATCTATGCCATCACACATATTGTTCCCAAGTCCTAAACAAACTTCCATTTTCAAGTGTGTTTATAATTGTTTAGTGTAAACTCTTCTACAACCCCCAAACTTATTTCTTTAATAAAAAGAAAAAAAACTGGATTCCACCAGAGTTAAGCTGGAAAACATTGTGTGTATTTGGGGGAACCTCCCCTTTAAACCTAACTGGATCTTGAATATATCTTGTATATACTACAAATGCAGTCATTTAGGGGAGTTAGGTAGTAAAGAGGGGGCAGTCTACAGCAACTACAAATAACTAAAATGTGATCAAAAATCTCTATTGGCATATAATTTTCATATACGTGACAGATGTGAAGGCTCTTTATGTGTTGACTCCTATGATGAGGGACACTTTTAAAATGTGGTCATTTCGGTGACAGAGCCTCTCCTCTGTGTGAACTGTAATATTATCCTACTTACAAAAGCACTCATATTACTTGTGCGACCACCCGACCATGCAAATTCAATTCGGCCTAATAGTGCACCACCAATAGTGCATCACACATGCCTTTCACTTTAACTGCAAGTGCTCCCAATTCAATTAGAGGCAGAGAATGTAAAATAGACTCCTTTACATGTGGACAAGGTTTTATCCTTTTTCAGTTATGCATGCTGTTTCCCAAGCGGCATTAAAGCAAGATCATGTAAAACTGGAGAGATAAGGCTGTGGAGTTGATGTGTTGGGGCTGACTGTGTGTGTGGAGGCCATCTGAATGACAGACCTGAGTGTGTTAGCGGCAGGACCATGGTGATTCTCATCCCAACCCCTACTCCCCGCTTCTTTTTTTCCGGCAGCTGCTGCTGTATGCCATTTCAAATGTGACACTAACCGCCGTGTTATCGCCGTCTCGGCCTGTAATGAGAGGAGCGACATATGTCCGGTCCCCTCCCGCTGTTTCCCGATAAGCCCTCACATTCAGACGCATGCAGGAACACCCCGCCACCTCCTCCTTCTCCTCTCTGTGGTTTTATTTTGCATGTAAAACCTGCTAACAACCACCAAGGAAAATAGTGTGGCACTTACTTAGTGACATTTACCTCGCTGCTGACTATTCCACACACGGGAGGGTGCCGCAATAACAATCAGCATGCATTTAATTTAAAGGGAAAAAAAGTTCCCTTTAGAATTACACAGGCAGGGAGAGATATAGCTTTCTGTGTGTGTGTGTGTGTGTGTGTGTGTGTGGAAGGAGCTATAACAGTTGTGCCGGCAGACTTCCGCAGTGCAACATTAATGCTAATCAAAAGAGCAGAGAAAGCAGCGGTGGTCTGTAAAAACAGATTTTCTCTTGTCTTTTCATTTCTGGAGGGATTCTCTCTTTCCCACCCCCTTCTCCACCCTCCTCCTCGGAGGGATTTATCTCAGGAAAATAACATTTTTGGGAATTGAATCTGACCCTAACAGAGGCACCTTGTCATGTAAAGCCATTTTTCCTTAGCTGTGGAATAAATAATGAAAGTTAAGTTGTGGTAATTGATTTCTCTGCAGTCCACTCAACTGAATAATCTGCAAGGGAAACAACCACTAAGCTATTCATTAGAAGACTTGCTAACATGCAGCTAATTCTGAGCTTATATTCTCCAAACATCCTGGAAATAATACAAACACATAGTTAAAGCCTGCTTGATGTAGAATCCTTTTGTGTTTAGAGGGCTGGAAAATACTTCATTTGAAGCCTAGAAACAACACAAACTGCAAAAAATAAATTAATAAATAACCCACAGCACATTAGCGAACAAGGAATACTGATCCAGTCTGCATATTTAACTCCACACAAACTGAAGCATGTAATCAAAATTCATGCAGTATAAATAATTTATATGAATTTGTGGAACAGGAGAGTGCATTGTGATAAGACAGGTGATATGGAAGTTGGGCTAAAAAAAAAAGTCGTGCCTTTCAGGAGGTAAAAAAAAGATTTTGTTGTGATTCTCTGAAAATGTTGCATTTTTGCTAATTGATGTCATTATACATCCATCCATCTATTATCTATAGAGCTTATTCCTGAATACAGTTGGGGGGGTGGGGGGTGCTGGAGCCAATCCCAGCTGATGGGGTCCACCCTGGACAGGTCGCCAGTCTGTCACAGGGCAGGGCTGACACTTAGAGACCAACAAACACACACACACACACTTGCACTCATACCTGCCTACATGATATTATGTTTAAAAATGGATTTTTTTCTCTGTGATTCTATCAGAAATTCTTTGCAATGAAAGTTTGATTTGGTGAAAAGCTAAGTACAGCTGTGGGCCAGTGTACTGAAGCTGCTTTTGTGTAGTAAAATGATACTTTCATAAACAAATATGTAGTTCATGTGTTCACATCAGTTTTGGCCATTATCAGTGATGTAGGATGGGAACATCAAAATGTCACACAATGACACATAAGTGAGAATGTCTGGCTATGGAACAGATTTGTAAATCTGCCTGAACAGCAGCTCACTAGACACATCTTTAGCCGCAAAGATATACACCATGTGACATTTGTTTTGTATTAGAGTGCAGTAAACCTCGGAAATTATGCCTGGTCTGTTAATATCTGTTAACAGCCTACAGTTTCAGTACATAACAAGACCCTTTCTAAGGGCTGTAACATACATGTCATTTACAAAACAAAACAAACAAACAAAAACTCCAGTATAAACCCATAAGAGAAGTAGAATTAAGCCAAAAGTGATAAGTTTCTCTGTACACTGGCACATTCAGGTACAAGACCATTAGTTATAAAAACAGACAGGTTTAATTCTATCTATTAACAGGAAAGGCTTGCTTTATTATGTGTCAAAAAAGAACCAGGGTAAAGAAAGTCCCTTTAACGTTGTTGCTTTTTAATGCAGTTATTTAAGGACTGGACGTTTTACTTAAATCCCTTTCATTTCTGCTCACTTCTTCTGAATGCATGATTATAAAGAACACAAACTGTGTTTCAGGATGTGGCAGATTATACTTGTAGTGACTGGCACAGAGTACAAAGCTTGCAATGTAATGTTATATGCAAGAAGTTATGTTGTTTTTTTCCAGTGCTTCAACTATTTTTGGTGTCCATGTGGGCTGGGCATTTCTACGTGCACTACTACAAATACTACAAATACTACAGTCACAGTCCAGACTGTGGGAAGGGGAGATGTAATAAGCTAGAGTTTCAGTCCACACCTTTACAGTCACTGCAGTAATTGCTTCTTCTGACATTGATTTTGAAGCTTTGTAAACACTCCAGCACATTCTTGTTATTAGTTTTTTTTATTTGCATTTATTTTATTGAAAAATTGAAATAATGATCAATCAATCAATAAAGTCTCTGGGGATAGTTGAACTTTACTGCTCCACCTGTAATAGTTCCTAATGTTTTTCATAGTTACTTCTCAATTTGAATATAAATCACGAGAATTAAGGTCCTCCCTTGTGCCAACACAGCCGTGTAGAGCCAGAGCTTGATCATCTCAATTACCTTTCTAATCACAGAGTGAGCCAAACAGAAACATACAAACGTTGCAGTTTGCACAGTGAAATCACAGAGTTTAAGCATGGCGGCCTAAGACCCCCCCGGCTCCAACCTATTATTGTTTACCACTCTTATGAAGATGTTACCAACAGCAATACTGTTTTATCCACTCACAACATTTCAAAGGAGAGCAAAGGGGCCCCAGGGTGCAATAAAATAAAATAAAATAAAATAAAAATTAAATAGTCTTCATTGCCGGTCCTCAGGGGAATCACCCCTCGCCTGAAAAGACCTAATTTAAGCATTTTGCTCTTTAGGCATTTAACTTTTCATTTTGCATTGCCTTATTATGAATTCATTCGTAGGCAGATCTTTTGGTCTAAATATCGCCCCTCTTAGCTAATGCTTAACCATACTTATTTTACTCTTGCAGGAGGAGAACCTACATTCCTTTCCAATGCATCTGGGTTCATTAGCACCTCAGAGATAATACAGCAGCTGTATGCTTAATGCAAGTCTCTAATTTTCCACAAATAATTCCCCTTGATCTCAAAATGAAATGTATGCAGGAGGATGTGTGTGTGTGTATATGTGTGTGGTTGTGGATAGGTGGGGTTAATATGGCTAGTCCAAGTAAAGTAAGCACTATATGTACATAAAATGAATTATAAATGGCAGACTGTTTCAAGTGTGGCTAAGACAGAATAAATGAGTTTGTTTTATAGGATAGAGAGGGGAAGAGAGAGAGAGTGTGTGTCACAGAGCAAGAAAAGAAAATGTTTAAAATGTTTCATCTGTCCACAGGACATTTTCCCAGTAGCATTGTGGAGTGTCAAGGTGGTCTTTGGTAAATGTCAGGCATGCTGCAATGTTGATTTTGGAGAGCATTGGCTTCCTCCACAGTGTCCTGCCATGGATACCATGCCTGTTCAATAATTTGCATAGTTGGAGTTGGTTAACATCTCTGTTAACCAACTCCAGTGAATCCTTCAAGTGTTCTGTATTGTGCTTTTGGAGTGATTCTGGCTGCGTGCCCACTTCTATGGAGAGTAGCCACAGTACTAAATTGTTTCCATGTGTACACATTATGTTTAACTGTGGACTGATGAGTATCTAAAGTCTTTGAGATGACTGTAACACTTTCCAGCTACATGCAAATCAACAACTCTTGATCGTAGGTCGTCTGAGATCTCTTTTTTTGTGAGGCCTGGCTCGCAGCATCAGTTGATGCTGCTTGTGAACAGCCCACACCTCCACTCTCATTTCATTGATTGGACCCCAGGTTTGCTCAGAGCCGGCTCCAGTTGACATTTAGTGACATCAGAAGCCTAGTGTTGCCATTACCTTTTCCACCATCACTTTGTATGTTTATTGGCTGTGCTCAATAAAGACATAAAAGATCATGGCTGCTTGTGTTTTATCAGCTTAGAAATGTTGTGTTTGTTGATATTTGTGACTTTGGTGAAGATCAGATCACATTTCACAACCTTTATGCAGAAAATCAGGAAAGTGCAACCAATGCCATTTCTTTTTCTTGCAACTATAGTTTGGAACACAAAATCCATGATCCATTTCCTATTATCTTTTCACTGACACTATATAAAACAGGCACAAAATTGTGCTAAAAATAATAGAAATACCTGTGACCCTGTTTGGGACTAAGCGGTTTAGAATATGGATGGATGGATAATAGAAATAATAATTTTATTGAAGTATTTCAGCAGTATTTATTGCGTTCACAGTGTGTACCAAATTGAAAAAAAAAAAAGCCAGTTAACTCATTGACCTGTACCAAGCATTTATCAAAAGAAACACTCAGATCTTACACCTCATAAATACACTCACTAAATCTAGGTGTGTAACATGAATGACAACCGGAAGGAAGGAGTTCAGAATTGATATGATAAATATTTGTATATTATCATATCAATTCTGAACAAAGTATCACATACTCTCCTGTGTATGTGTGCCAGTGTGTGTGTGTGTGTGTGTGTGTGTGTGTGTGTGTGTGTGTGTGACGGGGGCTGTTGTTTACATTTGCAAATTATTTGCATTCACTCTAAGTTGGGCTGTACCTAGCTGTTAACCTGCTCTCAGCCTCTTGTTTGGAGTGGAGACACTGCTATGCTGCATTTGTACTATCAGAACCTAATGAGCAGTATACCCCTACTTCGCCCAGCATAACCTCCTCGGTTGACGTGGACCTTCCTGCTTTATTTTTCCACTGTATTTTCTCTGTGTGTAAGGATCTGTTTAGAGAACCTCACTCAGCTGAGCAGATGGAGAACAAACCTCACTGCATAGTGCAACAATCAGCTTACAAGGGAAACTGTATGAGCAGTTTATCAAAGAGCTGCTGTAAAAGCAGATCACAGACTTGCAGAAATGTGACATCTTCACAGCTTTGCCTGTGGTCCACTCACTGACGTCCCCATTTTACCTCCAAAACAAATAGTCAAAGATCTTGTTTTGCCTCTAAACATTGTGCATTGGCACAAACCTACAAGGTCCCTCAGATCTTCAAGCCACTTTCTTTTAGAGGTTCCTAGGGCCAGATATAAATGCTGGGGTGACCATGCTTTTACAGTTGCAGCCCCTAAATTGTGGAATAGTCCACCTTTGAATGTTAAATCAACTACTGACCTGACTACTTTTAAATCTTTGCTTAAAACATATTTATTTGCCTTGGCTTTTAATACACAGTAGGGCCTGATGGATTTTAATTTAATTTATTGAATGTGTGTCATCTGTGTGTCTGAGCTATTGTGTTTCATTTTTACACTGAACCTATTTATTTTATTTGTTATTTATTGTGATTTTATTCTGCCTATGTAAAGTACTTTGGTCAACTGGATGTTGTTTTTAAAGTGCTATATACTGTAAATAAAATTGATTTGATTTGATCATTTCAGAAACTGCCAACAAGGAGGTAATGAAGGCTTGTCTCCTCCAATGATAATTTTGGCGATTCTTTGCCATCTCAGCCATAAATTCCATCAGTCTTTGTTCAATCAAGGCTCTAACATGGTTCAGTCTACGCTGAATTTCTATACTCTGGAAGATGAACAAAAGTAAATATGAAGAAATAACACTGATCGTGTCACTAGCTTCCATGCTGTTTTGCTTACAACTCTGTTTGACATCACCAATGTGATGACGTCAAATATGACTTGCCAGAGGGGAAAGAAGCCCGTCTACTGGAAAGCGGAGCCAGTTAAAGGCCGCTTTAGCCGGGTATAAAAAACCCATGTATACACGGTATTTTTGGTGGGAAAGAGACATAAGTACTTCTTTACACACAGTGCTTGTAATGCTAACGATTGAGGTGTGAAGAGTGGGTATTTAACCAGTCATGAGCGACTGCTCTGCATGCATGCACCCCTCCCCTCTCATGTTCCTGGAACTTGATTTTAGTAATACCTCCGGAGGGGTGCCAACCTTTAGCTCTCCAAACTCACATCGACAGCAGGTGCATGGCAGAAAAAACTAACGCAGAGCCCCTAGCAAGTGTAACTCAGTTCAACACATTTCGGTAGGTTCCTATAATGGAAAAACCCCTTTAGTGCACTGCAACTGATGGAACCAAATGATTCACATTATCCAGGGGGTAATAATGTATGCATAGATATTCACTGTGTCAGAGTGACTGTGTATGAGTACTGGACCAGTATGTACTGGTGCTCAACAAATAGTGTTTGTCTTTTTGTATACATCTAAAGTTACTGTACATGATATTTTAAAATTTAATAAAATCTTAAGTTTGATGTCAGAAATACAAAGAGAGTGTGCACATGGTGAGTGTTTCATTTCTCTTGGTCTTGCACCAGGTTGTAGTGTTGATATTGATCCTCCCTGGAGAGCTGTAATATCATTACATGGTACAGTTATTTTATGAACAGAGTTGCTGATGTTGCATAACAGAACAGGGTTACACACATTGGTTTTAAAGCAATATTTCACTTTGCTGGAGCGGTTTCTTCCTCTGTTGGAGTTTAGAAGGACCTGTGTCAGTGTTTCCATTGTAAGCCTTTAAAAAATGGTACATTTATCAGTCATAAAGCTTGTCAGATACATCGCAATAAGCAAAACCTGCAGGAATCCAGTAGCATTGGTTTCCACTGCAGACCTCATGGTAAGAGTTACAATCTTTGTGACTGTCATTACATCAAACCTCAGTCTGTGATACGTATCATCTCAAATTGGATTCTGGGGACTGTGTTATCAAAATGCCCTTAAGCTTGATTAATGGTTTTGTTTTGAACATACACAGAGCCTACAGTGTTTTGAGCATTTATACTTGTGCACTGGTGTATCTGCCTTGCCCTGCAATTACACTGCCAAAATGCTAGTTGGCCATGTGGTTTCTATGTCACTGTGTTGCATTTCTTCACCAATTACAAACAACAGAAACTAAAACTGAGTGTATCATGCTGGAGTCCAAACTCATAGATCTTGAAAAGCAGCTACTTTTACTGCAACACAGGTATGACAGAGGAGATGGTCTGTATGACCATTGAACCAACCGAGGCAAAACGGGGCTTTTCCGTGCTTGTCTGGCCACTGAGACACATAAATGTGGAAATGCCGTGCAGCCAATCACAGTTGTTGTGGTCTTTGTCGCTGTGACGTGCAGTTACATTTCTGGAGAGGTATGAGGCTACGCGTTACCTACATCATAGATACAGCGTAGATTTAACACAGAACCATACATCAAGTTCTGCTGTTACAACCAGTAACCATGTGTGTCACCAAATTAACTATGACATAACGTTTAAAAGGCAATTCATACTGGCATCATGCCACATAGCATCATATGATGCACTACCAAAATGGGTAGTATTTCAGTATTTCATTCTTTTCATGCACATCAATGATGGAAAAATGGACAATAGTGTATCCTGAAACAGTAAAAAATGGTGATGGCGTGTGTTATTTCATTGCCAGTGTGTAGGCTTGCATATAAAATAATGGGTGCAGGTGTTCTGACACGCATCACATACATCGATCAGGCATAACATTATGACCACCTGCCTAATACTGTTTCCATCGGAGTCAGTGTGACAGTTGGTTGACACTCGTGTCACTCTGCAGCTCATTGTACATCTTCTGTGAATCCATTTGCTTCCACAGTTCTACTGTCAGGAAGAGCACAGATGTGTCTACAATTCAGTGAAAAACTTATGTAAAAGGAGAGAAAACTGGTCGTGAGGACGAGTTAGAGAGAATTGTTTAGACAAATCCAACAGCCTCACCACTCTAGGTGTGATATCACCACTGCTCTGTTTTAACAAAGACTCAACTCAATTGGACCCCCTGCAGTTTGCCTACTGGGCAAACAGGTCAGTGGACGATGCAGTCAACATGGCACTGCATTACATCCTGCAACACCTCGACTCCTCAGGGACCTACGCACGGGCCTTCTTTGTGGACTTCAGTTCGGCATTCAATACCATGATCCCAGACATCCTCCACTCCAAACTGACCCAGTTCACTGTGCCTGCCCCCACCTGGCAGTGGATTACGAGCTTTCTGACAGACAGGGAGCAGCAGGTGAGGCTGGGGAAAACCACAT
>NW_018128049.1:181516-196549 GCF_001952655.1 Monopterus albus
GGGTTTTAGCCACAACAACCTGGAGTTGAACACGCTCAAAACAGTGGAGATGACAGTGGATGACAGTGGACTTCAGGAAGAGCCCCCCCCCAGATTATACAGATCCATACAGGTCTCTATTTTTATTCTTATTTTTATCTTGTTTCCTAAAGAACATTCCTTTGTCTGCATTGTTTATTGCTTTTTTTTATACTGTTTATTTTGTTATACTATGCAACCTTATATTGGTATATTGTTTACTTACCCTTTCTATTGTCTTACAAGGATATGTACATACACATTGAGAGCTGCTGTACCAGAGTCAAATTCCTTGTGTCCAACACACCTGGCCAATAAAGCTGATTCTGATTCTGATCTTTTGAGAAGTACAAATGGAAGTTAAAAGTTTAATCTACAGTAGGTCAACCTCATCATCAGTGAGCCATGGGCGTCCATGACCCTGTCTCCAGTTCACCATTAGTCTTTTCCTAGACACTGTTGGTAGGTACTAACCACTGCAGACCAACAACACCCACCAAGACCTGCAGACTGGGAGATGCTCTGACCCAGTCATCTCTTGTCAAAGTCACTCAGATCCTTACACTTACCCATTTCTCCTGCTTCCAACACATCAACTTTGAGGACTGAATGTTCACTTACTGTCTAATATAGCCCACACACTGACAGGTGCCACTGTAACAGATAGTCAGTGTTATTCACTTCACCTGCCAGTGGTCAGAATGTTATGACTGATCGGTGTACTGCCAGTGTGCAATGACCTTAAGTAAAATCAAAGTTACAGTGCACTATTTTATAGAACAAGATCAATGTCATGCATCCACAACATTGCTGCTGTCAGTGGAATTTGAAAACGAGCATGTCTCACTTATTCTGGATGACTTTGATCTATTGTTGCTTGGACAAAAGCAACAAATAAATAAATGCAAATGTAGAGCATAAAAGGTCCACCTATTACACTCTCAATGGAAGTGATAGGGGACAAAATCCACAGTCCTTACTCTGTATAAAACTACTGTATATATCAAAGTGTATTTGAGGTTACCCTGAGGCTTCAGCAGACTCTGATCTTTTAATGTCCAGGATTAACAGAAACAAAAATGCTTTCAAGGTTTCACACAATGGCTTCCAAAACAAACAAACAAGATTAACAAATGCTCAAATGTGTATAAATAGTAGAGATGCAATTTTCTGAGCATAGTTCTTTTTGAAGTGTGTGTAGTGTATATTTACTGTGTTGGACACACTGTAGCCTAAAATACATGCTTTTCATGCATAGCCAATAATTTCCTCACTGTGTACTATTGATCAGAGATTTGGATGTAGATTTCTCTTCTTGAAGGTGCTTCCGTAACCTCCTCTGTGCGCTGCTTGTACACCAAGCGCTTCCGGTCAGAGATTTGGATGTAAATTTCTCTTCTTGAAGGTGCTTCTGTAACCTCCTCTGTGCGCTGCTTGTACACCAAGCGCTTCCAAGAGCAAGTGAACATGCTCCCAGTAGAGACACGAGGCAAGCCTTGCTCGAGAGACATGCAAGATGCTACGTGCTGTACATGCTACACTGTTGGTTTGTGCCACTGCGTGGACTGTCGTGCCTCTAAATCTGATCAGCACAGATTCGGACACCTCAGAGTGATCGGCCGGTCACCAGTCAAGGCCGATCACACTGAAAACCGACCATTTCCAATCTCCGCCATCTCTAATAACTAGGTAATAAATTAGCAAGGCAAAGTGTGCTTCTTGGATGTCCAAATCTATTTTGGCTCAGGAAAATGTAAGAATGTGCTTTCTTTGGATGCCAGGGGTTGCCTAGCAACACTAATATCAGTCTACCTGTCATTGGGTGTGTTTTCTATTTACCGAGTCATTCAATATTTTAACATTCAACATTTTTCACACTCTGTTGAAACAGAAAAATGTGTGTACTGTTTAATGGTGTAAACAAGTCCTATGTGTGTGGTGTCTGTCTTTGTAGGAATCAATAATAATCTCTAATCAATAATAGTTCTTACCTTCAGTGAAGTGAACAGAATAAAGGTCGTACTGTCACTCCAACAGTAGAAAAGACCATGAGCAAAAATGTTTGTCATTAGGGTCAAGAGTCAGGCCTTCTATAGGCTTTGTAACCAGCTATCTCAGCTTTTCAAACCACAGAACATTTGCCTGGTTTGTCTGTATCAGACAAAATTTTGAAATAAAACAAAAACCCTTCACTTGGAATGAAATTCTAAGATATGTCTTTGACATGGCAGCCAGCTGTTTTAGATCCTACAACATTTTTCAAACATGTTTGATTTTATTGCAGCCACAAACAAAATGAGCTTGTACTTGCTGCGCCTTGGAAATGAGTCTGAGACAGAAGAAGAGTGGTATCCAGTGGAAGCACAACAGGAAGCTGGAGCAGATAGGAGCGAGGCAGTGGGCACACACATATTTGTGCTTCTATCTTTGTAAGGACACTCATTGGCATAATGCACACCCTATCCCCTTACCTAACCTTAAAAATCTAAATTAAATGCTTAAACCTGTCCCTTCCTCTACGCCTAACCTAAACCTAATTCTACTTTAGCCCTAAAACCAGGTCTTAACCCTCAAAAAGCTGTTTCAGAAAGTGAGGATTGGCCAAAATGTCATGACTCTGTAGCAAGACATACTTTTTTGGTGCTCACTATGTAGCAAGTACAAGAACACACAAACACACACACACTGTGACTTTTCACAAAATAATTAAAATCATCTTGAAGGTAGGGTCGTTCCAGAAACATTTTTGTTACGCTTTTTTGAATTTCTCTTTTCATCCCAATGGCAATGGATACATTACATTCCTTGACAATATAAAGAAAAGTATCCGTCATCTGTAGCAGAAGCAGCAAACGCCTGACCAGTAATTTTTACTCATCTCAAGCAAAACCACTGCCTGCCTGTCTTGTGCGCACCCTGCCCTTGCACTCAATGCCTGAGCCAAGAGTCCCCCACAAGGCACTGCAGCTGCAGGCAGACGTGTTACTGCTCTGTTTTACAGCTAAAGCTAGCGAGCTGTGGGAGAGAAGGTCCCCACAGCAGTTTTCATTTTCAAGCAGAGACTGTTGTTACAGGCCAGGTCTCCCCCTTTAACACATATAGCCTTATAGGAAATATTGTTGTTGTTATCAGAAGTAGCGACCCGTGTGCACACTATGAGATCAAGAAGGCCGCCGCACAGAACAGACTCAGTTTACATGCAGCCAGACACTAGTCAGCTTTAAGTGTATAGATAGGACTGTAATGCAGTTAACTGGGCATCAAATGCCACATCTAGTGTTCATGTTACCAAGACGAAATAAAGCCTGTGTTTTGAATGGAGTTAGCTGGACTCCCTCTTCACTTCTCCCCACTAGAAAAGCCCAGACTTCTAAGGCTAGTTACTGGCCATGAGCCAGGGCTAAAGCAGTTTAGCCATGAACCAGAGGTCCCCAACTAAGGCCTGGGGCCGCTGCTCTGGGCGGTAACACCACATTCGAGAAAGTTACAACAAAATAAAGTTGGGTGCTGCATTAAGTAAAACCAGAATTGACATTGGTATGGCTTTTGAATGATGGCAACAACTGAGAGAACAAAAGGGGCTGAAAAGTGACATCATGCTGGCCGTATTTCTGCTGGACAGGTAATTATTGGTTTTGTTAGGTTTGGGGGGCATTTGTTATTTTCCTGAAGTCAGTAGCCATCAGGCAGCACACACATTGCACTGTGGATTGCATTTTGGAGGAGTGGCTGTGGAGAGAAGTCTGAAAGAAAGGGTGGGATTTCTTCAGTTGGCTACTTTTAAAATCGAGCTTCCTCTTGCTGGTTTTTCCATGATCACCATCCCTACCTTTAAAACTACTACACCTCATCTAAGATTAGTAGTCTTACAATATGAAAAATACAGCAGTTCTGGTATTTTGAAAATCCTGTGCGCTAGCTTTTAGAGTCTGTGTGATTTATTTCAAACATTTTCTAAACTCTCCCTCAGGGATACACATTTAGGCACAACATTGCCAAGTACAGTAAGTGAATCCAGCGACTGCAAATAGCACTGCCCACAGCAACTCAAACTTCAATAGTCAATCAACAAAAACAATCGCCTCCTGCAGTTTGAATGACATGTACTAATCTAGCTTTATTATATGAAGCAGTGTACCTGGAGCTGTCGCAGGATGTGTGCTCTGGGTTGGACCTGGTGTCGGTCGCAGTTCTGCTGGTAGGCCACCATTACCTCTGTCAAGGTCAGGCAGCTGTCAGCTAAAACAGAAGAATATGATCATTCACTGCCTTAATGTCCCTGCATCCCAGTGAGCCACCAGCAACCATTCAGAAGTGCTTAAGGGGCTTGGGAATGCCATACGGTATACTGTGCTGTGCTTTGAGTGTGTGTACTAGAGGGAAGATGACAGTTAGAGAGAAATGAAAAGGACGTAAGTGTCTGTCTATAAATCAACCAATTAGGCATCTCAATTTATCAACCACCATGTTATGGGATGGAAAATTCCAGATGTGTGAAAGTACAGGGGGATTTTTAGGTCTGAACCATGTAGATGCTTTGATCTTTGTGTATTTTTCAAAAACCGGATCAGATTTTATACAGTTTTAGTTCAAAACATTATTGGTATAATAAAAACAAAAACAAATAAAAACCCGGGGGTTTCGTCATAAAGCACAAGATTCATACTGTATGCACAAAAGGTGTACGCCAACAAATAAACAGATATTTAAAACTGTGAACACACACATGCAATTTTCCTTAAAAAATCATCTTGAAAATGTGCACACATGGATGAGCCTGACATCCTGTCCACCACACTCTCACAATAACTCCTAAATGGTTAATGAAAAACCATTATAAATAGTGATGCTCATACAGTATTGGCCCATTGGGAAGATGTCAGCAGACCAAGGTTTAAGAAGAAGTTGCATGTAAAGGACAATTTCCAAAACTGAAGAGCCCATGGCTGCTCATTTTGCTCGTTTCCAGCCATTTAATGTTTAATCTTGGGTACCTCTACATTAGCTTGGCACCACTCATAACTCCAAATAATTGTAATTATTGCAGAATGAAAAAACCAGAGAGCCTCTTCCTGGAAAGAAGAGGATAGTTTGTGAACATGCACAACCCTTGTTCCCGGTGTTGTGTTGAAATCTGTTTATTCTCTGAGATGCGTTTCCCCTAACCGTTTTAAATCTCTTTGTAGATGTGTTATGTCTCTTTCTGGTCATCTTGGATAGTTTTGCATCTCTCTTTGTAGTAATTTTGCCTCTCTTCATAGTCCTTTTGCTTTTCTTTGTGGTTTGTTTGTAATCTTTTTGCATCTCTTTTAAGTCTGATTGCATCTGTTTGTAGCATGGCCGGCCTAAGCCTTTATGGGCCCTAACCAATACTTTTGGGGGCCCTCCATGGTCTCCCCAATGCCAATACTATTAACTGCTGTCAATGCTTGATTATTTGCACATGAACTGTAAATCTAACACTCCTATTCTTAATGTTATTCATTTTAGCTGTTTGCTTACATCATATCAGGATCGGTTTGGCACATTTTACGCATGCATGGTTTTTAAAAGTTAGCAAACTCATAGGAGTGGTACTAAGTTGGATATTGAACATGGTGGACTGAAAAGTAACAAAATAAGCCAGCAGACAATGTATTTACTATGAACAAGTTAACCACTGTAATTGCTTTTGGTAAAAAAAAAAAAAAAAAAGCAAAAGTACAGAGCAATTTACTTTAACAGTTTCTACTGCCAGAGCAAAAAGGAGAGGACAGTGGAGAGAAGTTACACCTAATCATGGGAAGTATTCAACACTGGATGGATTATTTTTCTAATAAAAGAAGATCATGACAGAGTCTCCTGTTATTCTGAGCAGAAGAGATGTCTAAAAACATTGATACATTCAGAAATTTGGTTTAAAATCAAATAATCTTTGTGCATTTAAAACAGCATTGATCATCATGGAGACTGTAGAGTCCCTCAGTTTGTTAGAGCTCGGCTTTGAACCAGACTGACTTATGAAAGCCTGAAATAGAACAACAATATGACTGATCTATAAAAATAAGCATTTAATAGCCTACTTATCACATTAATATAGACTATCACTTTCTTTGTGCCTTGTTCCTTTGACAGTAGACATACAGTATGTTCACTGAAGCAATATTTACACATAGACGCATAATGAAAACTAATTAAAATTGCAATTGGTGAAATGCTAACAGTATTGTTTGTTAAAAATCTACCAATTCTCTGGTCTCCAGTTCTATATAGAATTTGATGCCTTTTTGGATTTCTATAACTGATTATAATCTCATCAGTTAATGTGGTTGTTTGCTTACTTGAGACATTTTGTTTGTAATCATTTAGGGCTGTTCTGAACTTTTGGGGCAACATTTTTCAAAAAATATCAGTCTGATGTTTCATAATAAGGAAACGTGCTTTTTGAAAAACAATGGAGGTTTATGGCACAGATGAATAAGCTAATCAAGGACTGAGTGGTTGACAGACAGTAACTGTGAGAAAAAGCAAATCATTGTTGGCTTTAGTTTCTGTATAGGGAGTGTTGAAAATATGTTTATAAAATGACTGGCCTTATCTTTTAATATTAGGGAAAATTGAGCAGACATTCCAAAATCTGCCATCTGACATATTTTGGCATTATCTGTGGTGCTTCACTGTGCTCTAGGTAGAACCTCCCCACAGCCTGCCTCTGAATATTTCAATAATAAATCACAGATGTAAATGTTAAGGTTTGAGTTGCCCTGCATTCATGGAATAATTATAGTTTACAACAAGCACACACAACTTCATTGGGCAGAATGTTTGTGATTAACATTTGACAGGATGTTAATTAAATTGTGTGGCAAGGATCATAATAAAGTCTAAATTCAATATACTACTTAGCCATCTGTGTCACCAATTTCGCCACTCCCGAAAATGCTTTTGTGGATGGAGCAGAGTTTCCATACAGGTACATAAATTTAAAAATAAATAAATAAAGTCTGCTTTTATAAATTCAAATGATACCCCCCAGCCCTCTAACTTATAAGAGGGTATAGGCCTAGCCTATTCACCCACACTGATGTGTCAAAGCTGCCATACGGTCATTCACGCACATTGCACACCTATGCTGATGGCCACTGGGAGCAACCTGGGATTTGGCTTCTTGCTCAAGGACAATTCAACATGTGAAATGGAGAATTTGAGGAATGCAAACCCTACAAATAGCGGATGACCCGCTCTACCTCCTGAGTCACATCTGTCCTGTCTGGTTCTCTCCAAAGTTTAGAAATATCAGACCAACACTTCTACAGCTCTAACGCAATTTAATAGCATCATCTATACACAAACAGAAACATAAAAATGACACGTTTTAGAGGAGGTGCCATTGCTCAACAGCAGTATTTCTTGACAAACTAAATATGCCTAACTATGCTGACTCATTCCTTTGATCACTACTCAATGCTCATTTATAATACTTTCGGCTTTTCCCGTCTAGGGGCCGCCACAGGTAATCGTCACACTGACGACTCGCATGTTGACATTTGGCACATGTTTCACGCTGGATGCCCTTCCTGACACAACCTGGATTTGAACCACAGTGAGAGCGCTGCGCCTTAACCACTTGCCTACCAGGGACGGCATCATTACTCAATGCTCATAAAATCTAATTTTGAAACCAGTATTACTTTTGACATTCATGTAAAACAGGCTGACATCCAGTAAAGATGAACTACATCCATCCATTACCTACACTGCTTATCCTGTAGGGGGTCTTGGGGGTGCTGAAGCCAATCCTGGCCTAAACAGAGCGAGAAGCAGGGTACAACCTGGACAGGTTGCCAGTCTATCACACTTCCATGCAGAATGGAGCGCTCATGACTCCTCCAGAAAGCCTCCTCACTAATTGGTCTTGGCTCCTCAAAGCAGGAATAAGATCTTGGGCCATCCTTCAAGATGGCAGAGAGAAACAACCTCTGGGTTGAGCAAGGAACAATCATATACAGAACTGGGTCGTACCCATAGTGACAGACAATGCTGCCCACCTACAGGCAATATAGAGTTGCCAATCCCAAAGGTCTTTGGACTGTGGAAGTATATCAGGGCATCCAGAGAAAACCTGGGCAGGCACAAGGAAAACATGCAGACTCCCCACAGAAAGGGCCCAGCCAGCCATGAGATTCAAACCTGGAACCTTCTTGCTGAGAAACAACAGCACTGACCACTGCACCACCATACTGCCCAATGACGAGCTCTGTATTTGAAATCTACCTCATTCTCTCAATTACAACTCCATATGTAATGGGCACACAGCAGTGAACACTAAACTGAGACTTTAGATACTTACTATATATGAAAACCTTTTTGTGTCATCACTGACATATGTGGACTAAATAAAACTGAATTGCATTTTTAGCAGAAAATAGTGTACAGTAAGCACACTACATTTTTCATTCTGATGTGGAATTTTTAAGGGTACTACCTCATGGATACATTTACACAGTCAGAATAGGGGACAGGGAATATAGGGTATTATATAGTAAACAGTGAGTGATTTTGGACATACGTAGCTATCATCACTGAGAATACTGTCATCAAAGTAGCATAGTAAAGGCTGTGAAATATTCACCATTGTTTTAGAAGCTAGCTTAAAGAGAGAAGTTGCTGATATGATATATGGAAATACAATCATTTTATAATTACAATATGTGGCATCTTTGTAAATCAATGTATAAGTGAAAATTTTGTTTCAGTTGAATTTAGTTCAAGATCTTAATGTTAATCACTAATTTTAATCACTAATTTTAATCACACTATTTATTTTCAACTTGATCAATCATAGTGAAACAGCAGCTTACGCCTTCTGTCGTTGTTCTTGTGCTCAGCAAAACCAGATACGATCTGTTCATCAGGTGGGAAAGACACATGTTTTCCACCTTCACCTCTCCTCATCTTGCTAGGTTTTTCTGCTCCATCATCCTGCTCATCATTTTCGTTGTCACTACAGTGGGTCATCACTCTGTTTAGGACTCCACCATGGAGCTCTCTGGATTTGAAAGCAAAGGGTCAGTCACTTCAAGCAGGAAACACTCAATGTGTCAACAAACACTATATATCCACCATGGAGCAACATTTCAGAAAGTAATCCTGATTTAAAGAGGGAGTAAAAAAATGTGTGAAACAGTTGATATAGAAACAATTGTTCCACCGACTCTCTTGGATGTGAAGCGCTGCTCTCTCCACTCTGTGGCACTTGGAAAGACAAGACACTAAAGAAACAATATCTTATTCATGAGTTGTGCACCAGGTTGCAAGTGAAACCCAATATGTTTGTGTCAAATGCCACATTTGAAATAGGTAGGGCTTGACACATTTACATACCTATTCAAATTCAACATTTACAGCAACATTCATGAGCATATATGCAATAAGATGGACAGGTATAAGAAAATAAAACTTGAACCACTTATTCCTGGTTCAAAATGAGGGAAAGGTGCTGCTTTTGCAATGCCCACCCATGTTTTATGCTCATTTATTCAGTGGAAAATAAATGAAAACATACTATCTCATATGTCAGAATGTCATAACTGCTATGCAGCAAAAACAGAGGTTTGAGGTGTGATATCCTATATTTAAAGCTGCATTAACTAACATTAGCCCAAATCATCCTGGACATACTGTACAGTCATTACATGGACACAAATATGACTGTGAATAAATGGTAATATTGATCTGGTCTACTACATGTGCAAATAGGAAAATGTTTGTTAAAAAAATTACTCACACAAATGTTATAAGGTTATAATTTGACAGATGTTGTGTTTTCAGGTTATCATGATTCCCCCAAGTGGCCAAAAAATAATAAATGCAGCAGAAGGGGATGCCAGTAGCAAGATAAACAATGGTTTAATTTTGTCTTTTTATTATGGCAGACTGCAGAGATCAGAAAAATACCAGATGCCTGATGCTTTTATTAGCTGTTGACACACCAAAGAAAAGAAACAGGCTATAATCATATTTATCAAAAACTCATGAAGCAAGGACAAGTCAACAGCAAATGATGCAAGCTATGCAAAATCTACATAAAGTGGACTCTGATGCACAGACAGGGTTAGGAGAGTTAGTTTTTGGATTACCTCAATACCAAGTATACAAATAAACTCACTAGAAATTGATTAAAAAATCAATAAAAAAGCTTTGAATTAAGTGTATTCTGTAAGACAACAGAACAATGTATCCTTACGAAAATGGGGAAATCAAGACTTTTAGTATCAAAAAATGTTTTGGTAGGTATGCTATTCACACTTCACACTCAAACATCTCCCTCTGTGGTTATGGTTGGGATAAGGTCTGATTCATATTAGGGGAAACAGATTTTGACACAAAAGCTGCAAGGTTAACTACAGTTTCACTTGCAATCAGAGTGTTGTGAGACTCGTGAAGTGTTGTAATGTGTGAGCATGTGCATGGTAGTGTATGGTTCTTTATTGTCCAGTGTTAGAATTGTAATCTGCTAATAATCCCCATTTTACTACATGTATCAATAATTTGATCATGTCTTTTTTCTGTGACTTTAATGGACTACAGCTACCTTTTTTGTCTACTCTGTTACTATGGCTATGAATCATCAGCAACTCTTCAAATCCAAAGGAGAAATAATTGAAATAGTTTCTTTTTTCAAGTATCTAATTGATTATTGCCTTTCTTTTAAAACCCCATGTTAACAACTTAGTAAAAAACTTAAACTAAAATGGGGATTTTATATTTAAAATAAACTTTGCTCTTTTTTTAATGTAGAGAAAAAAATGGGTATCTGCTACATTTTTGCCACTGATAGATTACTGTGATATTATTTATATGCGAACTTAACCTCAGTGTTTAAAATCTATAGACACGGTATATCCACAGTGTGTGAGATTTATTGTTGGGTGTCATTTTAGAACACATCATTCTAAGTTATATTCTTTGGTTGGATGCCCATCTCTTACTGTGCATAGATCGATTCACTGGCTGACAAGGCCATTTTAAAGTTATTGTTAACTTATTTGTGTATTTTTATGAACCTGGTTTGTGATTCCAGATGTGAATTAAGATCACAGAACTTCTTGTTATTCATTGTACCAAACGTTCAGACAAAATTTGGCAAACAGCGTTTAAATATGCTGATCCTTCTGCTTGGAATGAACAACAAAGACCACAAATGAGAGGGGAAACTGACTTTGGGTGAATTTAAAGAACTTATGGTTTCTAGGGAATCTTTTAGAGAGTGTTATTAAGGTATTGGTGTTTTAATTAGAATTTCATAAGTGAGTTATGTGTTGTGTGAAAGTGGTTTATATGTTTTGTAACTTTGTTGTTGCTGCTGTCTTGCCCAGTTCTATCTTGCAAATGAGATTTGGAATCTCAGAAAGATATTACCTAGTTAAATAAAGGAAAATGAAGTAGTGCAGTGTTATCAAACTCTGCGTGGATTTACATATGGTCCTTTAAGTTCTTTTGCAAGTAAAGGATTTGATTCGCAGTCACACTACTTCTCCAGAAAGCATAACTACTTCTCCGATCAGCATAACAATAGACTATCTGAAAAACAGTAAAGAAAAAACACTGCTGAGGATCATAGGAATGCCATTAGATGCAGATATTTGAACATAAATTAAAGTACTGGACAAGATTTTAATTCTGACCAAATGTCAAAGAATTCACAAAATTCATTACAGTTCATCCTGAGTGAGACTGTTGATTGAGCTAAGTGCAGCTTTAAGCAACATTTCTGCCTTAGGTTTTCACCTTTGATCCAGGTTACAAATGTATTAGTTATGCACCACTAAACGGCAACAAATTACGTTACTGCATTATAGTCTAAACTGCATCCTTAAAATTGACTCTGAGTTAAAAAAGAAACAAAAAACAACAACAAAAGAACTAATTACCTGTTTTTCTTATATTCTGCACTTTAATAAATGTAATATTTCTTAGTTAAATTACAACAAACTGATGAGTGATTACTCACGGCGTTATAACATCCATGCTTACCATTACACCCATAGTTCAAGCACACACACGCCACACAAGCGTCTGGGGTGTGTGCCCCAAGTCACGCGGCGAAATTTACCAATAGAATAGCACAGCGTTGTTACGCCACTTCCTGACCGGTAGTTTTGCGGGAAGTTCGGTAGTCCTTGAGTTTAACGTTTGTCTGCAGTTAACAATAAAGTGAAGGTGTGTATTCATGTTATAATTCAGTAAAATGTAAAGCGTCGTTTGCGTTCACAGTGTCGCAGATATTCAGGGGCGTTTGTTGTTAAACGTCGTCATGCTGCAGGTAACGTGAGATGTAGATGCTAACGAGATAGCAGTTAGCTTGATGGCTAATCAACACAAAAACGCAGTGTTTCTGATTCATCACCTAACGTAACGTTAGCATTTCCCGACTTACTACTGACCAACCACAAAGGCTTTTTTGTTTTAACAGCAAAAGGGTTATCTTTGGACTACGTATACTGATACTTGGTGTGTACCAAAACTACTATTGAACTTTAGCTTCACATACTTAACGACTTAGCTATTACAGAGGATGTGTTAGCTAACTTTGCTACTAACGAAATACACGAGTCAAACACGACAGCCATATAGCCGCAGTTAGCGTTAAAATCTCACCTTTAGCTATATTCGGTTACGTTAAAGATAGGTCACAAACGACATGTGAGGTCTCAGACTGTTTACAATGTGCAGTTTTGCTCTGTGTCAGTTCACTTTAAAACTTCCATAGCGTTAACAGCGACAGATGACGTGCGTTTCAGATGCCTCCTAAAGCCACGGCGCCAAGGAAGGGCAAAGCTCCAGCTAAGAGAAAACTGGCAGAGGAATTCCCACCTGGAGAAATACTGAAAGACACCGGGAAGAAGTCCTGGAAGCTAGGGACTCCAGTCGGCCAGGGCGGCTTTGGTCTCATATATCTGGGTAAGAATAGATGGGACACTGATAACCAAGTTCAGAAGTGAGACACGAAGTTCCAAAATACAGATGTTTTAACTGCCAGTACACAAAAATGAATAAAATCAATTTAGGATACATGTAAATTGACTGCATTACTATTTTAACATCGCTGAACTGTTCTGTAATAATATTTTGAGTGATTAGCAGTACACATTTTTAAAAATCTTTTAAAGAATCTATGTCCTTTTTCTGGTCTTTTGGGTTTTTGGGCAGCTTTGTTAAAGTACAAAAATAATAAGTCAACATTATAGCCGAGTTTGAGATTAGATAAAGGACTGTCCTACCACTGCAACTATGGTAGGACATTTTCAAATGAGTTGTATACAGAAATGAAGGCTGAGAATTTTTTTTTAATGCAACATTGTACTGTGTGAGATATAGCCTAACTTGCAATGTTTGACATTTCAGTGATTTTTTTTTTAAGTATTAGTACTTACATTACTTTTTTTTTTCTAGCTGATGAGAATTCAGCAAAACCAGTTGGTGCTGATGCTCAATATGTCATCAAAGTGGTAAGACTCTAAATAACTTCAAAACATGAACTTAATTTTTAATGACATGTATTTTTTTGCTGCATCTGTAAACTGCAAACATGATCTCATTTACATAAACATTTTTCTAATCGTAGCGTGAGTTGACAACAGATGCAAGGCCCCACAAGTGGTCAGATTGTCAGAATGTAATTGAACTACTGCTTTTATTTAATGTAATTCTATTCTGTTGTGCACTTGATCTGCTTCTATCTTTCTTCTATTACTTAATGACCATTTAACTTCATTCTGTTTTGCTGACTGCATAGATACTGGTGTTTCAATTTTTGGAAAAAAAATACGAATTATGATCACCTCTGTTTATTTGTTTATGTGATATGTGTTTATTAAACATCAAAATGGAGAGCAGTGGGTTGTAACAGTCATAAAATGCATTGTACCACTCTGGAAAGTTGCCACAGCAGCACCTGTTTTATCTTTGGCTGTGATGGTTTGAAGGTTAACAGCAGAAATACAGAATTTATGTAACAAAATAATTTACAAATAATGTACACTTGCAAGTATGTCACTGGCCAACACAACGCTTGCCAGATGCTGTCATATTGTACTGCAGAATAAGCTGATCCAGATCTAATCAGCTTTTACTTGTGGTGGCAGCTTATATGGGGTGCCACAGTTTTATAATTTTTTTTTTTTTTTAAAATAATGATTGTAATAATATAATAGGCTACCTCTGTGTAGCGCCAGTAAATGTTCAAGCAGTTCGTATACACCCATGTTGTATACAGCGTGCTGAACTCAGCAACAGCTGTGTTCTAATGTTAGCATAGCTAGTCTTACTAGCTCGCTAACAGCATAGTAGAAGTGCTGGATCTCCGTGACTGACAGCAGAGAGGAGGAGCTGTTCATAGATTGTTTGTTGTCGTGTGTGTGTGTGTGTGTGTGTGTGTGTGTGTGTGTGTGTGTGTGTGTGTGTAAGTGACAGAATAGAGCTGCACACAGAGGGACTGACTGAATACACACTCTCATGCATGGCACTACACTGAAACAAGATTGAACCTATTTTAAGTCGATATCTGGCGGTCAGTGTTGATATTGTGGCAGCCTGCCACAAATAAGTCGGCGTATGGGAAACACCGGAAGGAGGCAAGGGGGCAAGGGCTTCATCTGGGGCGGAATGGTGCATGGGGAAAAACGTGGACATGGCGGTGACAAATAAATTTCAATGTTAAGCATAGGAAATGTATCATGCTGTTTAACACAACACAACACATCCATGGATTCGCTGTGGCGACCCCTAAAAAAAACAGGAAAAGCCGAAAGTGACTTTACTTTATATACACACCCCAATTCCAGTGAATTTGGGACATTGAGTAAAGCATAAATAAAAACAGAATACAATGACTTGCAAATCTTTTTTGACCCATATTTAATTGAATAAACCACAAAGGCAAGATATTTAATGTTCAAACTGAAACTATTGTTTTTTGCAAATATTCACTTATTTTGAATTTGATGCCTGCAACGTGTTCCAAAAGAATGTGTT
>NW_018128049.1:197809-207563 GCF_001952655.1 Monopterus albus
ACCAAAAAGTTCTATTTTGGTCTCATCTGACCACATGACCTTCTCCCATGCCTCCTCTGGATCATCCACATGGTCTTTGGCAAACTTCAGACGGGCCTGGACATGTGCTGGCTTGAGCAGAGGGACTTTGCGTGCCCTGCAGGATTTTAAGCCATGACGGTGTAGTGTGCTACTAATGGTAACCGTTGAGACTGCGGTCCCAGCTCTCTTCAGGTCATTGACCAGCTCCTCCCTTGTAGTTCTGGGCTGATTCCTCACCTTTCTCAGAATCATCGATACTCCACGAGGTGAGATCTTGCATGGCGCCCCAGTCCGAGGGAGACTGGCAGTCGTCTTTAGCCTTTTCCATTTTCTAACAATTGCTCCAACAGTTGATCTATTTTCACCAAGCTGCTTGGCAATTGCAGGTCCACCAGCCATTGGGCATTGTTATGTGATGCCTCCTTCTCCCATATGCTCTTCCAGAATTGTTCAGTCTCCAGCCTTGGTGGGTCCACTCTCATGTTCTTACCCTGCCACTGAGAGTACACCTTGGATGGCTCTGTGGAGAACATTCGGTTTATTCTCCTGGCTTCAGCTTCCCTGGTGTGGCATACGGTTAACCCGCTGGTGTAACTTAACCAGAGCATCCTCCTGCTTTCCTGTCCTGCGTCTCCTCCAGATCCCATAGATAGCTGCTGCTCCTCCAACTACACAGCTTTTTCCATCCATAAAAATTGGAGAAAAAGTGTTTGGAGTGAGTTGTTGTATGTCTAAGAGCTGTTCTTTGGTGAAAGTAATCCAAAATTGCAGAAATCTAGCAAAATAAGACAAAAACAGGAAAAACGCGAGCGCAGACTACAGAGGCTTCCATTTGCACAATCATTTTTTGTAATCTTCCAGAGTTGTAAAAACCTATCTCAGTATTATTATTATTATTATAAATTACTGAGTAAGTCGCCTGTGGCTCACGAGGTAGAGCAGATTGTCTCTTTTAACCTGAAGGTTGGCGGTTCAGTTCCCGGCTGCTCTAGTTCACATGTTGAAGTGTCCATGAGCAAAACACTGAACCCCAAGTTGGTTCCAGTGATATCACCGGTGTGTGAATGTGTGAGTGCGGATGAGAAAATGGTGTGAAAGTGCTTAAAGTGAGCAATGTACTGTATGTAAGTGTGTAATGCATAGAAAAGTGCTATACAAGTATAAGACTTTTTTTAATGGTATTCCATTTATTCACCTGTAACAACACACCCACACAGTCCTGTGTTTGTACAGTGCTTTTTTTTTGTTTTTTTTTGTCGGAACACCTCCTAAGTCTAACCTAGACATAAATGTACTTGTTACTTTGTCCACAGGAGCCCAGTGACAATGGACCACTGTTCTGTGAGCTCGCATTTTACATGCGAGCTGCTAAGCCTGATCAGAGTAAGCCACATTGTAATTTCTTATAATCACACATACACACCTAGAAGTGTCACTAAGCCAGAGATAGCCTTATGATTATAACACAGCATAGTCTCTCACCACCAGGGCAAACAACTAAAAGAAAGCTAACTTTCTTAATTAAGAAAGACGGTTTTGTAGCAGAGGCACAGAGGGGCCCTGCAGAGGGAGGGAAGCTTTTGGTTGCAGTGCCGTTGGCCCCCAGGCCACAGCTTTGCATTTTATATAACAACAATCCAAATGTCAATCTCCCCTGACAATTAACTCTTATATTACAAAGCAGCCAAAGGCTCATATTTTATTCATGCTGGAATTGCACGTTGTTGGTAAATATTTGTCCCAGCAGCAGATTAGCTTGCGGCTGTGCTACCTGGTTCGCCCCATGGAATTGTACTCTTATTAGTTTGAGTATCACAGTCATCACCCACTTAACCAGCAATAGTTAGCAGTGTGTTTACAGGAAGTTTCAATAACCAAACTGCCTTTGATTTATATGATGTATGTCATAGATTCCTACACAGATTTTTAGGGCATTTTATCCAGAATAAGAACCTCAAACATTTTTCTGGTCTGACAGTCCAGAGCTGGATGAAGTCCCACAAGATGAAAAGTCTTGGAATTCCCAGGCACTGGGGCTCAGGTCTACATGAGAAAGGAGGGAAAAGGTAAGATATTGACCAGAACTGTTCACAGTGGCCACACTTGATACCCATTCTTATGCTTTTTTTAAAAACGCTATAACAAAAGCACATAATTTTAAGTGTAGAGAAAAACAGCTGAGTTGAATTTCTGAGTTACATTTAGGGTGAGTTGCATTTCATGAAAAAAAAAAGTTAAAATGCCCTATTTGAACTCTTTGTGAATAACAAAATTTGACTATTTAATAAGCGGTTACCAACAGCCTATTCACAATTAATGCAAGTGGTTCCATAATTTTAAAGAATTTTCTCCCTTATTGGTTTCACTTCATTTTACTATTAAAATCATCTCTCAGACTTAATGAAACATGCCTGCACTGCTTTTTGTTACAGTTGTTTTAATAGTCTGAAATTCTGGGGAGTGACCTTCCTGTTAGCACATTCACAGACTGAAGTGAAGGTCTGATGGCAGAGCGTTGCCATTCATCTGCAACATAGCAGAAGCGGTGATGTTATGAAACTCAACAAGAATATAAATACAACTCTGCAGAGTTGGGTGGGCCATCTCGCCTGTTTACTGAGCCAGCATGATTACTGTGCGATATTAATGTGAACTTGTGTTTTGTAAGGCAAAGCACAAAGGTGGGTGTATCACCTGACCATCTCATTTTTCAAAGGTTAGGAAATTTTGCAAAAATATTGCAGAAGCTAAAATATGGCTGCATGTTTTGGGAAATGACTGGAACTAATGGAAAGTGCAAGCATGTGGTAGTTATCTATGAAAACTCTAGGGTTTTTGTTGACATTTAACAAGGAGCTCTTTATAAAGTTAACATTTATTTAGCCCTTTTTAAGACCAGCAGACATTTCCAAATGTTTTGGGAATTGACAGATTAAGTTTTCTCCGAAACCAGAAAAATGCCTACTTTTGCGAAACAAATTATAGCCCTGATCTGTACAATGACAAGGTCTTCTGAGGTGTCGTATGTCTGTTGATTTTACTGCAGTTGCACCAACAGTTTAGTAATAGAGCTTGTCTGACACTTGTGTAACAGAAGGACTAAAGATGGCCTCTCTGTACCTTCCAGTTATAGGTTCATGGTTATTGATAGGCTTGGCACAGACCTGCAGAAGAAGTTTGAAGAATGTGGAAAGAGGTTCCCCAGAAAACTGGTCCTGCAGCTTGGTCTTCGACTGGTTAGTGATTTTTATGGCTGTATTTTGTTTGTACATCTTCTAGTGAACTGCAGTTGCATGTTAAACTACAGGTTAATGAAATGCAATTTTCATTAGTGACAAATTTACAGAAAATTGTCAACACCTGTGTAGTTTTTCTGACCTGATAATCAGGTGGTCAGGTGACCGTCCTATGTAGTTAGCTGTAATGACTACCTCAGACAGCTGTATCTTGTTTTCTTTCCTTTTGACTCCGAGACAAGCGTGAGAAATCATTTGACTGAGATCACATTTATTCTGAACACTCTGAGGCCCGGTGATGTCATTTAACACAGGTTTTTGGTTCCCTGAAGTTCCACAACAGAGGTAGGAATAGTAAAGTTAGCACTAGCTATAGAGTCGCCATACCAGTTTTAGAGGAAATAACGCAGGTTCATTAAAACTGTAGTCATCCTTCAACATGCAGTTTGTACCTAGACATTGACCTCTAATTAGGGTCTTTGCATTTACACCTGGCGCTAATGAAGCTCTTTTGGGATATGGCACATGTAACAATCAGTCCATCGGTCTCTTAAAGCAATAGCTTTCTGTCATTCAGACATGTGTCACTTTTATGTTAATGTTCCTCATGGTTCCATCCAGACATAACCCTTTAATGTGAATGAGAGAGCCCAGGTTTGTGCACAATATTTGCCATATTTGCACAGGAAGAGTTCTTCTGTAGGTTTTTTGGGCAGCGTGAGTTAGCAGGGAGATGGCCTTTCAAAATTCTAGGTGGACTTTTTATTTTCTCAAGTATATGTTCAGACTGTACAGATGTCATTCACACTTGGCTGAGATCCTATTACATTGTGAGTAAGATGCATCCAGATGTGGTCTAGTCAGTTTAATTTCACTGATCATGTTGTATTAACTTAAGGACTGTATTGCATTGTACACTTGCCATGTTTGGACTCTCATTACTAACATTAGATCTAAAGTGTTTTTTTTTTTCCTCCTGTTTAGTTGGATATTCTAGAGTACATCCATGACCATGAGTATGTGCATGCTGACATTAAAGCATCCAACCTCATGATGAGCCACAGTGATCCTAACCAGGTGATTAAAATGACATTTATATTTTGAGAAAATTAAAAGGACATGTGCTTCCACATCCCTAAAATATTAAGCACTGCATTTCATTATATCAGGAAAATAAGTACTACACTGACCCCTGTACTGTTCCCTGAAAATGGTGAGATTATTGTGTTTTTTTGATCATAACACACTTGAGCCACTTCATTAGATTCAATTAGGCCTGGAGAGGAGGGTGGCTGTGTGGATTAGATGGCAACAGCAAAGAGCTAGCAAATAAAGTGGGGGTAGGGGCAAATATTTCATTTGAAGATTAATAATTTATCATTGGTGGTCTTGTTAAAGAGCTATTTATAAATGACAATTTAAAAATTGGCTCCTCAGGATTTTGATTTTTTGGGGGGGTTTTTTTTCTGCAATATTTTTGATGCTTTGCTCTGTAGTTACTAGGATGTAGCTTTAGCTTTTTAATGTATTTTTTTTGTAAAGCCAGTAACCAACTTTAGAACAGCAAGGACAAAGCAGGCTAAATAATAATGATTGACACAATATTGGTGGAATTAGTTTAAAGTCTAAAAGGCAGGATGATTCTGCTCCTCTTGCTTGCAGTCTTGAAAAAGGTGAAATATGTATTTTAAGTTAAGTATAAGTTTCTGAAAACATTTTACATTTATTTGTAAAAATACATGTATATATGTTTGGTGCATGTCTGTATATATGCCTGAGTCACTGTTTGTGAACTGTAGGTTTACTTAGCAGATTATGGGCTGGCGTATAGGTACCAACCCGACGGTATCCTCAAAGAGTACAAGGAAGACCCCAAGAGATGTCACAATGGTACCATCGAGTTCACAAGCATTGATGCCCACAAGGGCGCATGTAGGTACAAGTATACTACTATTGTTTTATCATCCCAGGTAGAAATTATTAAAACCAGGCTGTCTGATCTTTATTGTAAAGAGAAAGCCTCATTGGGATCAGTGGTATTAACACTACATAGAAACTGATTCTTGTAGCTCATAGCAGGTGGGTATCCTCGCATAGGTAATCTCTCAAGTACTTGAAAATGGGTTCTGATTACTTAATTGGACGAAAAATCACTATAAGTGGTCTTTTAAAAGGATCTTTTCACCACTTTGGAGAAAATGTTCAATCACTTCTTCTAGAGCATGAGATAAGATTGAAATGCATCTCATGTCTGTGCATTGGTTTGGGATTTGTCAAGTCGGTCTTAAAACTAGGGATGCACTGATATCACTTTATTTCAGACCGAGTACGAGTACTTGCACTTGAGTGCTCGCTGATATCAACTACCAATGCAAGTACTTAATGATAAGACAGTGTTTTTGCTATAAAAAGTTACAGTTTTGGAATTAGTCTTTATGCTATGCTAGGTTAACCATACCCCCTGACACCAGCTTCATACTGAACGCATACAGGAAAGGAAAGAAATAACCCTCCTTCCCAAAATATTGAACTATTCCTTTTTTGTTTGCTAGAATTATATTATATGAGATATAATAGAAAAAATAATACACAACCTATCAGGTGTTTGGTGTTCACAACTGGATAACACTCATTTAAGTGTACTTGAAATATTGGCACTGCTAATAATGTCAGTACCAAGAAGCAGCTGCTGATGGATGTGGTTGTTTGACTCCAGCTGTATCTAGGCGGAGCGACCTGGAAACCCTGTGGTACTGCATGGTTCAGTGGCTTTGTGGTCGTCTGCCCTGGGAGGACAAGCTGCAGGACCCCCTCTATGTCAGAGACTCCAAAATCAAGTGAGAGAAGCACACCTGCATTCACTGCAAATGTTATCTCTGACAGAGTTCTTTCACTGATTGCCGCATGCATGCATGCAGGCAAAAGCTTTGGCAGACTTTTTTTTAAAATTTTTTTATTTTTTTATTTTTTTACAAATCATTGCTGAATATAACAAAGTAGATGACATGTATAATCTGGAACTATGGCTGGAGGGGAACTTTGTGAGGCGTTATTATGAGCCGCGTAAACTGCGTGTAATGTTCACACTGCTCTTTCTACTCGAGCCGGGACTTCTCTCGGTGCCGTTGCAAGCTCAAGCCAATAAATAATATGGTACTTAATGTAATATCATACAACTGTCGTGGCCTGCACTTAGGCCAGAGCGCGGAGGATAAAGCTCGCCGCACTGTTGTCAATGAGCTGTTGGAACAATGTAATATTTTGTGTCTACAAGAGGCATTCCTTGCTAAGCAGGACTTAAGTGGTCTCGTCTCCATTGATGATGGCTTCCTCGGTGCCGGGGAATCAACTACAGATCTTGGGCTCGGTATCAAGCGAGGAAGAATTCCTGGAGGTGTGGCTATCCTGTGGTCTAAGAGGTTGGATTCATTGATTAATGTGGTCAGGCTTGATGTGGACTGGTGCATCGCAATACGCCTGATTCAGGACAATAAGAAACGGGTGATTTTAAAGGTGTATGAATGTAACCAAAATGAGGAGGAGTATTTGAATAAGTTGGCTTTTATTAGCTCTTTTATACAGAGTGAGGGGCTTACGAGAACTCTGTTTTCGCGACGCATATGGTGCATTTTTGTGCTGATAATAAAGTGATTCTGTCTAGTAGTGAGCTTTTGCTCAGGCAGAGCCATACATATATAAGTGAGGCCTGGCATACAACATCGTGGCTAGACCACTGTATTTCGACAGCTGATGCACACGCTGCTTTGGAGAATATTGCCGTTCTATATAATATGTCTACATATGACCACATTCCTGTAAAGAATGCCGTTAGATTTGATTTTATACCTATTTTAATTCAGACTAACCAAGAGCATGAAAGGTTGACTTGGTCCATTCTTTCTGCAGAGGATCTTGCCTGCTACTGTTCTGACACTGATAAACTATTACGTGATATTACTCTACCTAGAGAGGCTGTTTTAAGTACGGACTTTAACTGTACTGCTGTTAGCCACAAGGCTGATATTTCTTGCATGTATTCTAATATTATTCGGGTCTTGATAGAAGCTAGTATGCCTTATTATAAAAGAAAAGAGAAGTACAAAATTGAACCTGGGTGGAGCGCTTATGTGGCTGAAGATAAGGCTAGAGCCCGTGATGCAACAACTTCCTGGGCTCTTGCTGGTAAACCCAGATACGGGCCTTTATTTGAGCTTAAAAAGCGTCCAAGCGCAGAATATAAGTATGCTATAAGATTTATTATGAAAAATGAACAAAAGCTGAGGTCTAACTCTATGGCTGAAAAACTCCTAAGGAATAATACCAAATCGTTCTGGAAAGATGTACAGCAGTAGATTTTCTCTACCCCATACTATTGATGGAGTCTCTGGCCCAGATAAGATAGTTGAGCTTTGGTGACACCACTACTGTGATCTATTTAATTGTGTCCCTAGTGAAACATATGAGGTTTCTCAAGCAATACGCAATTTGTCAGCAAATAAGTCTACTGGGATGGACCGCATTTTTGTAGAACATCTTAAATATGCTAGTTTGAGGTTGGCACCTCTTTTAGCTATATTCTTTACTTCTTTTGTTATGCATGGTTTATGACTGACTCTTTGATGTCAGTGCTTTTAGTCCGGGTGGTGAAGGATAAAGCTGCTCAGATAATTATAGACCCATTGCACTTGCTAATATATTTTCTAAAGTTGTTAAAGAAATTCTCCTGAGTAGGTTTCATAATCTCATTGGCTCTACTGATGTAGTAAATATAAAAGTAAAAATTATACCGTATTTGTTTTTTTTTTTTTTAAGACACGTCTAAAGCTTTTGATCGTGTGAATCATAGGAAGTTATTCCAGAAATTGTGTGTCGCTCGAGTGCCTAAATATATAGTGAGATGCTTGTCATATTAGTATGCTCACCAGACTATGTGTATCAGATGGGATAATTGTATATCTGCACCCTTTCAGACCTGTAACGGGGTAAGCAAGGTAGTCTGTTGTCCCCGATTTTGTTTAATTTTTATATGAATGGTTTCTCTAAGGAGCTAAATATGTGTAGAACGGGATGTATGGTTGGAGGTATAATAGTGAATCACTTAATGTATGCAGATGATCTGGTGATCTTTAGTCCTAGCTCAGCAGGTCGCCAGCAGCTCCTGAATGTATGTTCTCTGTTTGGGGAGCTTCACGATGTCAAGTACAATTCTGCTAAAAGTGTTATTATGATATGCTGCACAAAAGAGGACAGGTCCCTTGCATTCCCTTTTTTTTAAGTTATCTGGTAACATTTTAAGTGTGTGTAATGAAGTGAAGTACTTGGGTCATGTTATAAATGATTGCTTATCTGATGATGGGGATATGTATCGGCAGTGCCACATGTTGTATGCACAAGCAAATGTGTTGGTTTGTGCTCGGATGGAGTAAAATTGACTTTGTTTAGAGCGTACTGTACCTCCCTGTACACTACACATCTTTGGTCTAATTATAAAAAAGGCAGTCTTAGGAAACTGACAGTGGCCTATAATGATGCCTTGAGGTTATTATTGAAAAAGCCTAGATGGATGAGTGCCAGTGAATTGTTTGTGTCATCTCGGATCAGTACATGGATCAGTACACTATCTGCTGTTTTAAGAAATTTGATGTATACATTTATTTGTCGTTTGAATAGCTCTGGAAACAACTGTTTTATTGCTGACTAATATTGCATATAGTGACGTGATATATTTCAGTGCTTTGGAAACACTGGTATACCTGCCTTTTAAAAGAGTAGTTGTTTATTGATTGTTGTTCTTGTTGTTGTCTTTTTATTGTTATTTATTGCTTATTGTTTTATGGTTTTATTGTTTTTTAGCATTTGTACATCTGGACCTTGAGTCTGTAATACTTTATTGCAGACTCAAGGTCTATTGCAGTTTTTCCTTTCCACTAGATATTTTCAGTGTAATAATTAAACTGAGAGTTTTCAGATTTGTAAGAAAATTATGCTGTTTCTGCCTTACAGATGTCAAGAAAACATCTCCCAGTTTATGACCAAGTGTTTCTCCTCTCAAGAGAAGCCAGGTGAGAAAGAGATGCGCATAAGTGGCAAGTACACAGGTGCCATTAATACCACTAAGAATCCCCTGGTATTATCTTACACGCACGCATGCACACACACACACGCACACACAGGCAAATAAATATTTGATACACTGCTGATTTTCAAGTTTTCCCACTTACAGGGAATGGACAGATCTGTAATTTTCATCGTAGGTACTGTGAGAGACAGAATCTACAAGAAAATTCCAGAAAATCACATTGTTAGCTTTTTAAATAATTTATTTCCATTTTATTGCATGAAATAAGTATTTGATCACCTACTAACCAGCAAGAATTATGGCTCTCACAGACCTGTTAGTTTGCCTTTAAGAAGCCCTCCTATCCTCCACTCATTGCCTGTATTAACTGCACCTGTTTGAACTCGTTACCTGTATAAAAGACACCTGTCCACACACT
>NW_018128049.1:208766-210915 GCF_001952655.1 Monopterus albus
TATGTATGTGTGTGTGTGTATATATATATACACACACACACACACATATATGCATACTGTATATACCGCATGCAGAGAGAGTCACTTTCGGATTTTCCCGTTTAGGGGTCGCCACAGCGAATCGTCACACTGACGGCTTGCATGTTGACATTTGGCACGTGTTTTATGCCGGATGCCCTTCCTGATGCAACCCTGTCTTGAACCTGGGCCGCAGCAGCGAGAGCGTTCTTTAACCGCTAGCGTACCAAGGACCCTCATCAAACTGCTGCATGTAGTGGTTCTATTTACAGTTATTGCACAGAGTGACGGCCCGAGGGAAGAAACTGTCCTTGTCTGGTTGTTTTGGTGTACAGTGACCTCTAACGCCGTCCAGAGGGAAGGAGTTCACATGGTTTGTGACCAGGGTATCAGGGGTCCGCAGAAATCTTCTCTGCCCTCCTTTTAGGTGTACAGGTCCTTCATGGAGGTCAGGTTGGCACCGATGGTTCTTTCCACAGTCCCAACTGTCCCCTGGGGTCTGTTGCTGTCCTGTTTGGTTGCTGAACCAAACCAGACAGTGATAGAAGAGCAGAGAACGGACTCAGTGTGTCCTCTGTAGGAATATAATGTGGGGCTGCCATATGGATTTGTCAGAAGAATGAGACGGGCAGCACACATTTCTGTTGGAAAAAAGCTCTTATAGGCAAATTTTTCTTCTGAGACATTGTTATAATCTAGTTTACCAACAAGTTTGAGCTTCTCTTGTCAGTTAACCAGCACATGATGTTACATTTGATGTGAGCCAACTTGCACTGATAAAGAATATAAGAATATATACTTAGGATTCCACTGATTTACAATTCCTCATTGAAATCTTTTCCAAGTGCATTTTTTGTTGGCTTCCTAGTCCCGTTCAGATGGGTGCATGTGGCAGAAACTTAAGATAAATGGCTGTGCGCTGCACTTTTGCAGAACATCCACACTGTCAAGACTATTAGTTATTGGGGAGGCGACGGTGGTGCGGTGGGTAGTCGTTTCCCAACCAGAAGGTTGAAGGTTCGAATCTCGGTGCGGGCAGTCCATGTGTCGAAGTGGTCTTGGGCAAGGCACTGAACCCCCCGATGGTTAGAGCCATCGGTTGAGTTGGCACCGCAGATGGCTGCCAGCGGTTCTGTAGTGGAAACAAATTCCTTGTGTGAAACATACTTGGCCAAAAAAGGTTATTATCCTTATCCTTTTTTCTTGGAAACGGAGTCCATGATGTTGGAAAATACTTCTAATAAAGTTCAAATCTCACCTTTATGTGGCTTGTCCTAGTGGGTTTTGTTGTCTTTTTGTCCTTGCTCTGGGCAGTAATTTTCTAAATGGTGTCATGGGACCTTATACATCCATATATTGTACAGTGACACCATTCAAATGGGCCCCCCCCACCACAGTGAGAAGTATTGAGCAAACTGCTGCTTGGCACGCCAAAATAAGATGAAGAAGACAACAAGCTACGGGCTGGGGCTGCCTTCTGTTGTAATGCCCACTGGCTGACAAATATATGATATAAAATAAAAATAAAGGTTTGACTAGAAGAGTCTCTGCTGACTGGTCTCTCAACTAATGATTGGACTAGTCAACTTTCAGGTGGCAGACCTAGTTACCACTCATAATGACTGAAGTGAGGAGCTAATTGTAGACTTTCAGTTTATGATAAACTGGTGAATCACGGTGTCATTCTATTGCAGTTGAAATCCAGAACTTCATGGAGGAGGTGAAATCTCTGGGATATCAAGACAGACCGCCCTATGAGAAGTTACGGTCCATCCTGCAGGCTGGACTAAAGTCCATGCAGGCTAAGGATGATGGCAAGCTGGAATTCATACCTGGCAAAGCAGGTCTATCACCGCCTGCCAAGGTCAGCACACACACACACACACACACACACACACAAGGTTAAACCCAGGGTTAAGTACAAAACCCTACAATTGGAAAAAGAGAAGGTCTTGAGTAATTACAATAATAATAACCTTTGATAGGAATTCTCTGCTTCTTCCCTGGTTCATTTTATTGTGGAATTTTGTAGTTGATTAGTGTGTAGTGGGCCAATGTTTCCCATAGAATTACATTCTACTTGCAGTCCTGACTGATGGAAGGAGGGGCTCACACACAGACACGCATACAG
>NW_018128049.1:210939-217915 GCF_001952655.1 Monopterus albus
CATAATTGATTAATTTTTTGAATTTATGAAATGCAGTAATACTTCAAGTGTAGGGATGAAACGATTACCGGTTTATTGATAAACCACGATAAAATGTCCTGACGGTTAGTATTATCGTTTAAAATTTAATTATCATTAACACCGTGTTTGATTATCGTGATTTTAAAAACTCGCGGTAAATCCTTTCCAGCCAGCATCAGTCTGACACGGGACGGGAGCAGCACACATTGTAGTTTTTGGCACGATATGATATGGTGGAAGGCAGTGATAGCGCTCGGGAGATTTTTCAGCCATCTAAGAGGACCAAATCGGAGGTCTGGTCGTATTTTGGCTTTTACAAGAGTCATGAGGGCAATTTAATCGAGGGCGGTCACACTGTCTGCAAATCATGCAAGAAGAAAGTCGCTGCAAAAGGGGGAAACGCGTCAAATTTGCTGAGCCATCTTTGTGATCACCACCCTCTGTTATATAGCGAATGCAAGGTAAGTTAATGTTTACCTCAATACCAAAACTAACTTGGGCAAATATTTGGACAAAAAAAATTGATTAGAGATGAAATATTTCATTATCTCACTTGTAATTAACGCAGAGCTTCCGTGAAGAAAAAGTCCGCAGCAAGCGGCTTTGAGTCAAGATGAACGAACATGTCCAATATATTAAGGTTGACATTTATATAACAATGTATTGTATATTCGTAGTAAACCTATTACACAGATTATTTTTTATCTGTAATATATAATTACCGGTACATGAAATATTGAATTGAGATTAATCCTAATTTACCTGTTTATAAATCCATTATGTACAGTGTACAAAGCAATCGTCCAGACAATATGATTACTACAGCAATATTATAGTAGTATTAATACTAAATTCCTCTGACTTCATATTCAATACAGTCCAAAACTGAGACGCAAGACGGCAAGTTGCATTTGAATGAATTGAAACTAGAGAACACGTCCGCGGTGATACAAGGCATGAATGCGCTGTGTTAACTTATAATGCATCGCTATTGACAACAGTCATTATAAAGAAGGACATGCAGCAGAACAGAATCGATATTCCAGTAGTTTAGTAATCTAACCAACTTATTTTGTTCATTCAAAGTGTGTGTGTGTGTGTGTGTGTGTGGTGCAATATCAAGCAGGGGACTTCAAGGAAAAATGGAGACCTTTAAAAGTCAGTTGCTGCCATCGCTATTTCTCTGACGCAGACTTTTATCTTGTATTCATTGAATCTGTAAACAGCATTCTCTACTCCTGCCACAAGTGTTTCTCTGATCTAGCCTGAGATTGGGCTGCATTTTGCTGCCGTCTCCTGCAACAAAAAGCAATACAGTAATATAATTACGGGTACATGAAATATGGAATTGAGATTCATCCTAATTTACCTGTTTATAAATCCATTATGTACAGTGTACAAAGCAATTGTCCAGACAATATGATTACTACAGCAATATTATAGTAGTATTAATACTAAATTCCTCTGACTTCATATTCAATACAGTCCAAAACTGAGACGCAAGACGGCAAGTTGCATTTGAATGAATTGCAACTAGAGAACACGTCCGCGGTGATACAAGGCATGAATGCGCTGTGTTAACTTATAATGCATCGCTATTGACAACAGTCATTATAAAGAAGGACATGCAGCAGAACAGAATCGATATTCCAGTAGTTTAGTAATCTAACCAACTTATTTTGTTCATTCAAAGTGTGTGTGTGTGTGTGTGTGTGTGTGTGATTTATTATTATTATTATCATTATGTGTGTGATTTATTATTATTATTAATATCATTAATGATAATTAATACTAATATTGGTCATACAAACACCATGTATAAGAGTGAATATTATTATTATTATTATGGTTCAGGGCTCATCTGGTTCAGGGCTTCTCATGGAGCTGGAGGAGAAGGCGAGAACTGAGGGAAAATCAAGCTGCCCTCAACATGCCACAGAAGGCTCTGATACATGATGTGGTGACTCGATGGGGATCTACATACAAGATGGTTGAGCATTTTCTTAATCAGCAACAACCAGTCTGTGCAACACTGGCTGGAGAAAGAGGATCATGGCATCTGATGCCCAAGGATACTGAAATAATTGTCATGGAGCAACTGTGCCCGCTCCTCGACACTGACTGTGTCCAGGAGGCTGTGAAGCTGGCTGCACATGTTAGGGAAAAACCACAAAACACCTCCACCACCAGCAGCATCGGAGGGGAAAGGCCTAGCCGGGTTGCAGAAAAAGATTACTTCAACAAGGCAGCATAGAAGTGAAGAGGGTCAGATTCCGACCACTCTAGAAGGCAGTGTGAAAGAAGAAATCAAAGTCTACCTGTCTCTGCCCCTACTTCCAGCAGAAGAGGATCCACTTGTGTGGTCGAGGGGCCATGCATCAGAACTGTCTCGCCTTGCCAGGGTTGCCAGGAAGCTTCTGTGCATCCCAGCAACCAGCGTGCCTTCAGAGAGAGTGTTCAGTGCCAGTGGGCATATTGTCTACCCTCAAAGAGCACTACTTAAACCAGATAAAGTAAATATGCTGACATTTTTGCATTTCAATCTCAAGTGAATGAAGATGCATATAACATGTTAGGTTAGCTGCACTTTTTTTTATGAAGGAAAGAACAGACATACAATCATTGCTGTTCATTTGATTTGTTTACATATGATTGTATTGATACATGCACATTGATTTACTTGTGTTTTCATGTGTGCATTTGATATGATTTTATATGCACTAGGAAAACTTATACCTTTCAGGGCTTCATTTTATGTTAATTCATGCTTAAAGTGCAATTGTATTTGTTGTTGGTTGATTTTCAAGTATAAAACTTATTAAAATGTTTTCAGTGTGTGTATCAGTTCTTTTTTTTAACATTTTCATCTCATTTGAACAAAACCGTGATAATATTGATAACCGTGATAACTTTGGTCACTATAATTGTGATATGAAATTTTCATACCGTTACATCCCTACTTCAGTGCCTCTGTGCTTGTTGTTGTCTTGTCCATCTGACCTATGTTTCAGTACTAGCTGGCTCTCCCACAGCAGCATGTTGGGTACTGTCTTCTCCTCCTATGTCTCTTTGTTAAGCTAATTCTTCTTAAAACTCTCTTGCTGCTTTAGCAGCACTGGTTGAAGCCTGATAATATTCGAAACAAATTAATTGAATTGCTATTTGTGTTGGTCAGAGTGTTCAGCTTTCCCATTTGTGTCGTCTTAAGTTTCAGACATTAACTCTGCTCCAGACTGTCTGCGTCTCCTTAAGATGAGTACTTTTTTCAATAGTCCTCTAGACTGAGGCACCACACTTTTAGCACCAGAGTTTAAGAATTAACACTAACACTAGGACTGTACCCGACTAGGTTCATATACTGTTAGACTGTCTGAAAACCAACTGGCATGAAATCCAGTGATGATTTTGACTACGTTAACATTGGTAATCAAATCCAAAACAGTGACAAGAACATATTTCCAAGCATTTAAAAATCAAATACAGCTGCATATGATGCAATATTTAAATTGTGGCATATTTGAATTGCCAATAGGCTATATAATGTCAGGCGTCCATATGGATTTATCAGATTAATGAGGCAGGCACCACACTTGTACATTTCTGTTGAAACAATGCTTTTTTTATCATTAAATTTTTGCTTTAATAATCTGATATTTATTTGAATGATACTCTTATGGGTTCTTTCTATTTTTAAGAGGAAAAAATTAAGAACAAAATTAAAACAGCTTTGTTTTTTTATGTCTGCTACTGTTAACATTCTTGACAATCAAAGTGTGACAGTGTTGTTTTGAACAAATGACTAGACTACAGTGTGATAACTAAAATGTAAAAAAATCATATGCAGGACTGTGAGTATTTTAACTCTGTGGTGCTTTGGCTCCTACCCTGAGATCACTGAATCCCGCCTTACTCTGAGTGCTCTGAAATTCAAACTCCTCACTCTGTTATTATTAGAGAACCAGGGATTATGTTAAGTAACCCAACAGTTCAGACGACACTCTGATAGTTTGTTATGGGTGCATTCATAAATTCAGTTTGCTGGCAAATAGTTACTTTTAATCAATAATCCAAGTTCATATAATTTACTCAACTCTGTGTATGCACTCCAGGCTGCTAGCATACTTAACATACCAGGACAGCAAAAGATGAACTGCAAAATAAGCAGATGAAAACTGCATTTCTCTGCCTAGATGCGATGGACCTTCACTAGATGTTTCCACAGCTTGGTTGTGTTTCCGAGCATTGTTAGTATTAACCGTAGTATCCACACATACTCTAGTTAAGTCTTCCGTGTGTGTGCTTGCAGGCTGCTGCAGGGTGTGAGACAGAGCTGTCCCTGTCCCTCACATTCCAGCTCTGAGAGACAGAGCTGTCTTCTGGATTCGGAAAAGTGAAACTACAGCATATACAAATGTATTAATCAGAAACAGAGTTGGTGGGATAACATGTGCAAGATAACTTTTATGTCAGAATAATAAATAGGAAATCCGTTTTCTTAACTTCTTCAGTACCAATAGTGGAAACATTAATGCCAGGCCTTATTGATACTACGGTATTTAATAATTTTGCATTGGTACCTGTCCCTACTCTTCCTTCAAATGACTTTAAGATCTGAGATATTTTAGACTATCTTGAAGGGCTAGATACAAATATTCATCTCTTCTGGTATTTGTTGTTTTGTTAGGTAATTGGGTTTTCAATTTTGGTATTTGAATATTTGAAACAACAGGAAATTTAAATACTGATGTAGTCTGAGTCTGATGATGAAAATAAAGAGAACACAGAGGAGACAGCTTTGTCTACTGGTTTCACATCTCTGAAAACATTGGAGCAAATCTCCAGATACACATTACTCAGATAAACCAACCAGAGATTCTAAATCTAAGTAGTTCTTGCCTGAAAAAAATATCAAAACTTAATAAGGCAGTGTAAGAGAAATCCTGTTGGCAGGTTCAAAGTTCCTGGATCAGTAAATCATAAATGAAATGTTGTTAAAACACAAATAATGTGTCTTTACCATAGCAAGGTAGATAGATAATGAGCTAGAACCTAAGTTTCATCAAAGCCAGCTATATTGATGAAGTATCTTAGACTGTGTGCAGTTGTGCAGGGACATCTACAAAGTGCGACACCAGAAAGAGAACTCAAAAATATTTAGTAGCTTTGCTCTTGCCAACATTTGTCCAAACTATGTGTTGTGGTACAGGAAACCAATGATGTGTGTAGTGATTTTGGTGAGACTCTGTAGACGGACCCCGCACACTCGCGCTGCTCATTCTAATGGTGACCTTTGCTGACTAAGACAACAAAACTTTTGCAAAAACTTTGAAAAGTAAATGTAACCATCCACCAACACAGCATACAGAAAGTCAAAGTCTGCGCTCCCCAAGTGCAGCATGAGCTTGCAAACAAGCCTCTTGTGGTAACATTAGTTTACACTGATCAGGCATAACATTATGACCACCTGTACATTTGTATGCACTTCAACGCAACACTTCTGCCTTAACATTTGTGTTTATGAAGCTCAAAATGTTTGTTTTTGGTGAGATTGTCATAAATGTATAAATTCAATTATATGTTCATTATTGAGGTCATAGTTAAAGGTGGTGTTGTACTGAACTACATTATATTCAGAGGTGTCTGTATATTTTTGTACTGCCCATTGACATAAATGAGAGGGTCAGAATATTAGGTGCACCTCTGAATATAATGTAGTCCAGTACAACACCACCTTTAACTATGGCCTCAATAATTAGCATATAATTGAATTAGAAATGAAGCCAGTGCGAAAGGCAAGGTAGTCAGTCCCTATAGACTCCTATGTTATAATGTCTTTACAGTAGAAATATACATGTTTACAGCTTTGGTATGAAAAATTGTTTGTCTCTATAACTAATTTCCTCTTCCATGACAACTGGATGGGGGTGAATTTTTATATTACTCACCTGTTTTAATTATAATGAGACAAAGTTATGCATAATTAAGGGAGTGGCTTGCTTTTAGGGGAGGATTCTGCCAAAGGTGGATGGCCGCTAGCTGTCTAGTGAGCTCCATTCATGCCCCACCTCTGCCCATTTTTTTGGTTGGACAGAGTTAGACGCAGTGAGGCACTACCAAAATGGTAAAGGCTAGACTTGAGCTTCAAAACCACTCTTCAGAAAACCATTGGGCGATGTCACACTGGCTTTGTTTATCTTTTATATACAGTCAATGGCTACAAACATTTACCTGCCAATGTGGCAGATTAACTCACCAAATGGAAAATCTACCTGTATTTGGCACCTGGAGGGGGTTAATTTTGGACAGTGGACCTCTGTGCTGTATGTAAAGGAAACAAACAGCCATAGCCTACTGTGTGTGCTGGCATCTTTAGCATGGCTTGATTTGATGCAGTAAATCGTCATACTGATGCGCAGACATACAAAAATACCTTGCATTTCATCAGTTTCACAAGTTTAATGAACTCTCCTTCTCCTCTCCGGGTCTGGTTAGAGCACAAAAAGAACATTGTCTTGGTTCCACAGCAACAGCTCTTCTTCCTCATCAGTGCAGTGGCAAACTCCCACAAAGCTTTGCCCTGTGGGTATGAGCACATTGATTGTTTTGGGCCACGTGCATAGTGATGTGTGTAGCATGTACTGTATACCCCTTAACACTGTGTTTGTATGCTTGTGTTTAACAAACAAGTTCAATGTATTGTCATTAATTAATATTAATCCAGCACATTTACATCTTACTGTACTGTGACCAACAAAAAAAACTTACCTCAGGCTTCACTGTCAGACTTTTTCTGACGACGTCACTGATCCCAAACTACAGGGCAGGCAGAGGGTCATAATCACAGAATGTGCGCGGTGTCAAAAAAAAAAAAAAAAAAAAATTTTGACATTAAAAAGAATAAAAGATGCTATGAAAAAGACAATAAAATAATTTGCATTGTTGTAAGAGCTGCCAA
>NW_018128049.1:218845-227243 GCF_001952655.1 Monopterus albus
TTCGTGTGACTCGGACTCATGCTATATAAATATAACGTTTCAAAATTCATCCGGCGGGCCGGACGTTGCCGACCCCTGTTTTACATGCACTCTTATTTTTATTTATTTATTTATTTTTGCTTTCCATTTTCCGGTTTTTCTTCATCCCATCTCCTTTCTGTGGCTCCCTCTCTGTCTCTATCTGGCTCTGTCACTCTCTATGCATATGGAGGATGCCACTGGAGACATGGCATTGCAAGCCAAAGGGTTACCAGGCCCCAGTGCTAGTTATTGTATGTAATTATCCCACCAATCTGTTCACCTCAGCAGGTGCCTCATGGTGATCATGATTTAGCAATTGTCAAAATGGAGGCAAAAATGGAAAGGAGGTAGGGGGTGAGTGATAGTTCAGGCTGAGAGTAGAGCTTCATTATAGAGGCCCTGGAAGGAGGAGGATGGATGGAGGAGTTGATTGCCTTCTTTAAGTGCAAAACTCTTTGAGGCCACCTTTTCGTTCTGTATCCTCAGCAGACCCCACACCTGCTCTGATGTCTTTACAGGACAGAGGTAATAAAGTCTTAGTTTATGGAAAACTCTTCACTGTTTCCACTGTAGCGGTTCTGAGAAACCTCAATCTTTGTTGACCCCTACTGTTAAAATGCACTTTACAAGTAGAAGAAAGGAAAGATGAATTGTCTGGTGTTTTGTGGTCAAACCTTGGAGCACATAAGACATTTTAATGGATTAATGTCTTGGTGGCTGGTGAGATAGCGGAGCAGTAATTGCATTTGCTCATTCTTCGCACACAGAAGGCTGGACAGGGCTCCAGACTAACATGTCATACACCAAGTCTCTCAGATGGTGGCACCACTTCTGTTTTACAACTTAATGCAAAAGATTCTGTATTTTTCACAATATTTTTTAAATAACCTGGTCATCCGATGTTAATAGCCTACATTTATAATGAAATTCAGAGAGAGGGAGACTTATGGAATAAGTCAATAAATGGAAAAATCACTTCTGGAAAAAGTTTCCACCCATTTTGTAGTCACATTAGTGCTTTATAGCCAAAAATACTTGACGGTGGGTTTCAGCCACCTCTAACTTCGAACTGGGACTTCACTAGACGTGAGTGGCACATATGTGTAACTAAAGTGTTTGATCCTTTCAATCTACACTGACTCTGACCTCCCAGCAGCATCTCTCATAAGAACAGCAGTCTGTCAGCAGGAGGACAGCAGGGTCTTCAACCAGGCTGACTTACAGCAGAAAGGTACTGGGCAAAAATAGTCTTCATGTAGACTCATCAGCAAGAAATCAGCCGTGTTTGTGTGTGGATTTTTAAATTTTATTAATTTTCCCATCTTGCTACAAAAGATGGGGGGTAGTAAAACCAGTGACACAAGGAGCCTGATCCATCAGAAGGCATTCAAGTAAATAGGGCCCAACACATAAATAGGCTAATGGGTGATCTGTCTGATTTAAGCAGCTGTCTTTGGCGATTACACCTCAAATGTGGCAAAAGAAGTAAAAAAACAAATGCAAGATGTAAAAGAAAGGGTCAGTGTGGAGCGACATGTTTGTTAGTCTTGCTTTGTGAGATGAGCAAATGACAGACCTGCAGATAAATGTTGCTATGAGAGTATCATGGAGAGTGTTACGTCTGTCAGCTATTTCTACCATGAGAGCGGTCATTCTGTTTGTTTTGCAGTCTGCACCCAGTGCAACTTTATAAATTTGGTCACCCTGCTGGAGGTTTGTGTCATTGCCAAGTCGAGGCATCATCTCAGTGTTTGTATTTTTCTTTCTATCAGGTCACGCTGCAGGCTGTAAGAGCTTTCATAAACTTAACTGCTTCTAATTTTAGTTAAAAACAAAAATGGCTTAATTTAACTAATTTAATTTTGCTCATTACAGGACTTGATCTTCAGATTATTTTATCTGTCAATCAAGACATTTTCTGCTGACCAACAGTGAAGCTTTATAACAAAATGAAATACCAACTTGTGTCAGTCTGTCAGGCGTAGATAAAAATGTTTTATACCTTTGAAAAAGAGGGGCAGCATGCACTGATTACATGACCCACATCTGACTCAAATTAACTTGTAAGTATTCAGATCCCTTCACTTTTTGCTCACTTAATGCATTATACGTACATTTAAGTTGAATAACATAAAGCTGCCTGTTTTGTCCATTAATCTACACTTAATAACCCACAGTGACAAAGTGAAATGTTTTTATAAATATTTGCACATTTATCAAAAATCAAAAACTGACATTTCTAGCAAAAGTACTCAGAGCCTCAATTCAATACTTTGTAAAAGCTTTTTTGGTATACATTACAACTTCCAGTCTTCTTGGGTAAGTTCTCTTTTTTGGCTGCATTTATCCTTTGAAAAGCCCCAATCTGGCTATCATATTTTTTACTCAAAGTGGCTTCTGTTTGCCCACTCTACAATAAAAGCCTGAATGTTCTAGTGCTGCTTAGATAACTGTCCTTCCTGCAGGATCTCCAATCTCTTCTGACACGCTGTTGGAGTGACTGTTAGGTTCTTGGTCACCTCCCTGACCAGTGCCCTTCCTGCCTGGTTACTCAGTCTGGCCTGACAGCACACTGTAGAAAACATCCTGGTGATTCTGAATTCCTTCAGTTTTACAATGATTGTGGTACAGAGAGTCCTTTTTTATACCCTGTGTATGGTTTGGTTTTTGTTCTGACATGCAGTGTGAATGGTGCGACAGTCAGCAAAGGTTCTGAATACTTTTGTAAACGAGATTTAAAATTTTGCCAAAATTTCTAAAAACATGTTTGTACTATGAGCAAAAATGGCAGTTTCATCCCTTTCAAATTAAATTTACAACACAATAGTGTGCAAAAATCAGGGACCTGAATACTTTCCAAAGAGATTGTTTGACGTTGACCTACCTTTCAGTTGACGGCAACAGCAAGTTGATGCCCCTTTTTTTTTTTTTACTTTCTTGTTTTTATCTTCTTCCAGAAGACGATCAAGAGAAAAAAAGCAGCAGATGAAGAGACTGAGACGGATGGAAGTCCTGTCAAGAAACAGAGAGTCACAAAGAAAAAAGGTATGATCACAGAGCAGAGGTTGTTTTGTCCATTTACAGTTTTGTCTCCACTCTTCTCTGCTTATTTTATCAATGATAATCTCTCTTTAAGGATAGGGGTAATACCAAATACAAATTCCAGGTACTTTCAGGATTTTCCAACAGTGTAGTCAATTATGATTGCTCAAACAGATTTGAATTTGCAGTCATCACCACCACCTGTTACTCTGACTGAGAAAACCTTAGTAAAGAATCCTGGGACAAAAACAGTGGTGTCCCGGGATCAAATCTGATAGGGAACCTTTGTTCAATTTTATCTTTTTATGGTTACATTCCATTGAGCTTATTTGATCCAGTCTGCCATCTTAATGTCCCAAAGATCTTATTTGTGTTTAGGAAAAAAGGAACAATCTCTGAGAAGGAAGGAAACGTAAGATGGTCCCTTACAGACATCTTTTATCGGACTGCCTGACCTCCTTATTAGAAATCCGTTAGAGATTGGATGCTGCAGGTGATCAGGCTGATGTGATGCTACATCATAGTATCGCCAGTTTTAAACCAACTTGAAGAGATAAATTAGAAAAAACTATTATGTTTTTCAGATTCATTATCTCTTTAAAGGTATTTGTGGATCTGTGTTTGGCAGGTTTGATTGACCAGAGAACCATGAGTAGCTTCCTTAATTACATTACTTGTATTCATAGGAACAATTTGTTTCATCAAGATCTACTAGCCTATTTCCCGCTATGAAGAAAATAACTGGAGAGGAGGAGAGTCTGATCTTTGAGCAGTTAATAGATTTTGTTAATCGTCATTTCCATTCAGTCACGTGAGGCTGAAAAGCCCTTTGTCAGGTAGAAATATATTCTGATGTGATATAATTACATAATGTGCATAGTGGTACAGCATTTGGCCTAATAAATAATTTCTACATAAAACATTCTATTCATAGCCTGGATTATTGAATAATAAATTTACAAGGAAGCGACCTAAGTGAAGGAAACGTGGATGCATTTAACAAGTAAGAGATGCACTGTCTCCCACATTTCATGTCTCAACTGTTTCCTTGTAATTTAAGATTAAAATTACCCAAAATAAAAAAAAAATTAACCATGTTGCCCAGGACTGCATTAATATATGTATACCCAGTTACATGAAATATGTTTAGCCAGACACAAGTCAAAGACAAAACTAATGGTAAGCAGTGTCAAAATATTGCATATTGATGCCTAATAAGGGGGAAGTGCTTTACTGCCCGGCTTAAACTTGGTGAATTTTCCCTTTCCCAGAAGTGAACGGAGTTAAGAAGAGTCCCAAACAAACCAGACCAAGAAAGGTTCCCAGCACTGGCAAGCAGGGTGATCCCAAATCCAGACTGGTGGACATAGGCACCCAAACCTCACCTGGACTCAACCAGAAGCCCAGAGGCAGACCCAAGAAAACCAGTGCCTAAAACATCTGTCTACATTCTCCACTCTACTTCCATCCTCTTGTCCTTCTTAAAAGGTTTTATATGCTATGATTTTCTATCTGTTATGCACTGATAGATGTTGATGTTTAATTGTATTTGGTGTGGTTGCCAGATTTATAGTAATAAAGAAGAAGTTGTCAATTTTTATTTGTAATGAAGTTGAAGATAGGAGTGTGAAAGGGAGTCTTGGCGGCTGTGTGATTCTTCTCAGTGGCTGGTGCTGCACAAGCGTGATCAAGATGCAGAAGATAAACTGCATTTTATGGTGCCATTGGAACAACCCCACTAACTCAGGTTTCAGGCAAGTCGGTCCCAGCTCCTTTCTTAATGAGGCACTCATTTTAATTTAAGTGCACGTTGGAATGAATAGAACCTTCTGCAGAAAGCGTCTCCACACAGCCACTGGGACACAAACACAGGCAACAGTTGGAAAGACTGCAGGGGCCTGGTTAGGAAATGTCTTCCTGAGCTGAGTCCAGTAAAGAGAGAGGCTCTGTCATGTCCTGGTTCTGGTAATGGTATTATTAGGCGTTTAGGAATGTTACTGTACCAGACAGGTAGGCTAAGTGGGAAAACAAAAACAAAGAAAGAGGACAAAAGGATTTATTGTTGTATTAAATTGCATGAGTTTTAGGTAGTGTAGGTGCACCTAATAAACTGGCAATTGTATGTTTAGCTTCAGTTTGAGTTTTATGATTTTATTTTCACATGTGTTTTGGTTACATTTAAAATTATAATTTTTTTGGCACCACAGCAATGATAAATCATCCTCTGTAAAGGGGTGTAACTAAAAACAGTGTTAATAGTAAATAAATCATTTACATCAGTTTCATATGTATGATTAATATGAGCTTTTAGGTTACCAGAGTGAGAAATCCTCTGCCTGACTTTCTTTTATAAAAGAGAAAAACTTTGATAATGCATTCTGAAATGCTTCCATACTTTCTAATAACATCTCAGTGGTTTCCTGCAGGTGTTTTCAAAAGTTATGTGGTTTACCTTGTTGATGAATGAGACGGCTGAAAGAACGTGGTCCTGCTGGATGTTAAAATCCTGAAATCTTCTTTTGAATGGTTTACTTCTGATCTATAAAGCATTGGCAAATTACTTTTTATCCATTAAATTAATGAGTTCATCAGAAATTGAGTAAATGTGAACATTATGTTCTGCGTGCCCAACACTGGCAGCTAGTGTGAGCAGAGGAATCTGATTTTCTACGACACTTACACTATTATCATACATTCACTTCAGTTGAAAGTTTAAAGTCAGTAAAAAAAAGCAGTAAGAGCTTCCACCACTCAAGAAATATAAATGTGCACTTTCTCCAGCCTTTGAGGAAGCACAGGCACCACCTCCGAGCCCAATGCATTAGCTCAAGTAATGCATGTTTAAGAGGAGACGGGATGAGAATAACTTTTTCCAAATAGACCTCGTCAGACCTGAGTCACCAGCCTGCATGTGAAAGTACAGCTCTTTTTCTTCTTGTCCATCTCTGTCGTGCTGCTGCAATGTCACATTTCTGACAGATATTTTTCAAATTGTTGTATCAGACACAGTGAGCGTACAGGAACATTTCACACATGAGAAGTGCCTGACCCCCCGCCTTTTTCATTTACTCCCAACAGGCTGTCCCCCTCCTGCCTCCCTTCCTTCCCCATGGAGGAAGACATCTTCACTAATGTTAGGTTTGTGGGGGCCCCTGTGGTGGCTGGTGGCTTGCTATTGATTGTTCCAGCCTCTTAAATAGTAAAGAGCCCCCACCGCCTGCCAGATACTGACCTTGGGGGCGCCACTGGCATGGTCCCACAGTAGGGGGCAGTAGTACATAATGATAGCAAATGGATGTAGATGGGAGGGGGGGTGTGGGTGGGGGGGTGTTGGAGAGATGAGGGGAAGAGGGACAGCTCTTAAACACAACACTACCATCTTTTCTGCTTGCCAGGAGATGTGCACAGTTCCACCCTGACCAGCCTTCTACATTCAGCGTGGATGTGTTATGGCCAGCCTGACAGGCAGTTGTTGCCCATGGGTTTGCTGTGACCAGCCTCTGATTGGCTAGCTGATGGAGTGTGAAAGCCTCACAGCAGTGGCCTAACCACTGCTCTCATGATACAGATGCCAGCCCTCCCTGGGAAGACACGCCAATAACTCAATAACAGTTTCCCCTACCAGTGGGTTTTCCTGTGTTTGTGACAATTGTCAGCATTTTGGTGAGGTGGGGCATGAGGGGACCCAATGTGTTCAAACTGAAGTGTAAAGTAGAGCTGGGACAGGCTTCATGCAGCTCCAAAAGTTCAAACATAAAGGAAAAGTAAACAAGGAATGTTTTCTTCCATTCTGTGCTTTCAATTAGCAATGTTTGAAAGTCATGGATATTTTGCAAAGTTGCATCAGATTGCTGGCATCAGGCTGGTATTAAAGTGAGGTGGCTTACTCATAGAGGAATGTTAGATTTCCTAATCAAATAATTTCATTTGTTTTTATAACCCTACTTTTTATAAAATAGTGACGGAACACTTTGCTAGACTGTTTGATATTAAAGCTATGTAGATTTTTTTTTTGTGATTTCAGCAAACAAAGCTGGATTACACCCAAAGAATCAGTTGGTCATGGTAATTTGATTAAATGCAAGAGAGTGCAGCAGTGTAAATCATACTGAAGAGTCAGAATCACTAAACCTGTGAGGAAAGTTCTCAAAAAAGTACAAAACTTTTGAATTGAAATCATGTTCAGAATAAACTCTGTCATAAGTAAGCGAAGGTGTTGGAAGGAGCTTCAGCTCTAGAATATCTCAGTGTTGCAGTGTGTTAAGATTTTGTCTGACAGCAATGCTCTAGCCAGAACATCTGCTGGGATGTGTTCGGCCACGCAGCTCAGCAGCCTTCAAGCAGGTACTCCCATTTATTTAAATGTATTTGTTTTGTTTTTTTTTTGTTTTTTTTTACATTTTTCTTTGTTTGCATAAGTAATGTTGGTGTCATGAATGTGTCCACATTTTTGTACTGTGTCATATCTGTACCTTAGTGTAGCTGCTGTGAAGAGTTTAGGAAACGACAAACACAAGAGCATGTGACCTAGTCTGAAATAAATACTGTACATATTTTTATTGATTCAAGAGTGTCCAAGTGACTGCAAAAGTATTCAATTCACAGTAAGGAAGGGTGCTGATGGTGCCTTGCCTCCATAACTTGCCTCCATAATATTCCAGCACACTTTGGTTTTGGTCAGGAATTAAGGGTTATCCAAAATTATTATTAACTGCAGATTTGGGTGATAATTCTCTCTGGGCCTTGTAATATTAGGGACCACTTTCACATGATTTTTTGATCCTTTGTTGATATTAAAAAACATTTAGTGCAGCTTTTAAATTAGAGTTGAGGTGTTAAGTATTGTGAAAAAAGTAATTATTTAAACACAGCGTTTAGGAGCATTTAGCAGCTAAAGAGAGAGACCAAAGACGGGTAAAAGAAAGCAAGTCCACGACTTAGAATCTTTAGGCGGAGACAAACACAACTCCCTTAAATGCTAATTTGCATGTACTGTATTTCTAATTTGTGGTCGCAGCCTGGGGCATTTTACTATTAAGCATGCACAAGCTATAAATATGTCACATACCTTAAAATTAAAATAACATAGGCTGAGACGAGCAATATATAACAAACTACAATAAAATTGATTGTGGTGCATTATATGATAAAGGTAGAATTAAAAAAGAAATTCTATGGGAGGCCTAACATTTTAAATGTACAGTATAGTTAATGAACACTGAAAGAACACGTGCTGTACTGTCTTAGCTTTTACTGCTGTTCAATTCTAGCATCTTTCTTAGGAATATTTGAACTGTAAATAAAATATTACACACACACCCTTGTTTTTGTCACT
>NW_018128049.1:227265-253580 GCF_001952655.1 Monopterus albus
CAATGATTTTTATTTGTTTCCTGGAGATTCACCATTAACCAAAGCAAGATTTGCTCTAATTTTACACAGTGCCTTTTATGTAAGATTCGATGAGCTACTTTGTGGGGACCAGACCCCGGTCCCCACAGGTGACGCTGGTCCCTGCAAGTCTAGTGTGCTGCTGGTTCTTTGCCCCAGTAAGTATAGATAAACACACGCACACAAAAGACATTGCCAGCACATTTTCTTTCTGCCCTGCATTGTGCCTGCAGGTATTTTTTCAGGCTGCTCCAACAATCTTCATCAGTACCTAGAAAAGGTGAAACTCAAGGCAAAAAATGTCCAGAATGAACTCCCTGCACCTCTGGCTGGTGCTTGTTAAGCTAACTGCTCCAAGCCCACAGTGATAATGGAAGGTGAAACGAATGTATCAACATTTTAGCAACTCAGATCTTTCATCTGGGCCGTGGTGGCAAGACGGTACGAGAACAGTGTTCCAGGATAATTTAATTAGCACATCAATCTGAAACAATGAAAGTGAGGGGACAAAAATAGGACTGTATAAAGAGAGAGCGATACAGTATGCTCCCTCATCCCCAGTGGAAACTAGACCCTCAGGTGTTAGAAGCAAAAGGGCCAGATACTGTACGTATGTTTCCAGAAGCTGGTGGAAACCAAAGCAGAGCTGCAAGGAGTCAGCAGGTGGACACAAACACCACTCCAAATGAACTGCTAATGTTCCTGTCTCTGTGTCTGCCCGATGTCTGAGTAGGTAACTGTTGGCCTTTATTTCTCATTACTACCTAATGATAATGATGATAACTTATTAATGTTGTGGTTTCAGGTTGTGTTGCATTAGATAGCTAGAAAAAATGAAACTGCAGCTTGCAAGTTTCTGTCTTCAGGTGAGGGGAGGAATAAAGTGTTAGATTCTTCAAAAACAAAACTAGTATGCTGTCTAGTGTTTACTAAACCATTGATTTTCTAAGATGATAAACTGTTGACATTTTGAAGAAAGAATACTTGTATTTGGCATTTTGGAGCCCATTATGACAGAATTAGGAGAAGTCCTTTTTCTTTTCATTGTGTTTTAATCTAAATCATATGGACTTCTTTGTCTTGTGGTTGTGAATAATCTGCTGTGTCAGTGGCCTCCTGTGTCTTTTCTCTGTATTCCTTTGCTCTTCCATTGTCACAGCTTAGACAGTAAATCTGCATTTCACCCTCCACCCTCACTTGTAAAAAGTAAAACAGAAAGTCTCTGTATTTCACCCACCCCCCCAAAAAAACAACTAACTCTTCAACAGTTGCAATCATCCACACCTACCTCCTCCTGAAACTCCTGAATGAAAAGATGCGATGGAAATTTCACTCTGTTTGTGCTGTAATTTAGTCCTCCCTCTCCCCCTCTCCCAAAAGACAAAAACACTGAAAAGTATGCACACTGGTTCCAGGTGTGGGGGGAATGTGTGGCTGAAGTTACGGTACATTTGCCATTCTCGTTGTGTGTAAATATTAGAAAGCAGCGGGTTCCTGGCGTGAGGAGAAGCCAGCCAAAGCGGCGGCACTAAGACAGGCGTCCTTATCGGTATTGTGTTCAGTCTTTGGCGTGCTCCTGCTGTTTGTAATCTGCAGCCGCCGCTGTGAGCAAAACTGGACAGGCATTTATTGTCCCAGCAGGACGACACTTGACAAGAGAATGTTAAACACTCTGCTACCTGCTATTTTCAAAAGGCGATAGCAGACATGATAAAATGTACACACACATTTAATTTTATCTTTCTTTTCCTTAAGGGTGAGAAATGGGAGTTGAAGCAGTCGAGAAATGGGAACTCAGGGAAAAGAGCGAACATTTTCTTTTAAGTCTTTCTTTTATTCTCCTTGTGTGTTTAGAATGGATGAGTGTCAGCATTTGTCTTCAGATCCTCGGGGGCGATGGACTCTTATAAGAGAGGTGCCAGGGTGGATCATCCGTAGGCCATATGAGAGCCTCAATTTGATTTCTTGCTGTGGGAGGTGTTGCCTGGGCTCAGTGGTCATGTTCATCAGTGCTCAGTCCTAAGCACACACACTCACTCAGTAATATGGTCTTATGGTCTTGGTAAATGGTCTTATACTTGTATAGCGCCTTTCTATGCTTTTACAGCACACTCAAAGCGCTTTCACATTATTCGGCCATTCACCCATTCGCACTCCCAAGCACTCATGCATTCACAAACCGGTGACATCACCGGGAGCAACTGGGGGTTCAGTGTCTTGCTCAAAGACACCTCGACATGTTGACTGGACAAGCCGGGAATTGAACCGCTAATCCTCCGGTTAGGAAACGACCCGCTCTACCTCCTGAGGTTATATGCCACATAGGACAGGTACTTTTGGGGCTCTTGTTGCATTATTGTTGTGAGTCGACCGAGGGTATCAAATACTCTACAAATTTTAAAGCATCCTGAGGCAAATTTGTAATTTGTGCTATGTATATAAATAAAATTTGACTTGACAACATTTGTAATAGGAAGTTTTAACAGACGGCATAAGACATAGGATATTTGATCAGCAGAGTATCTGCTTTGACAGTTTGATGCAGTCTTGACAAAAGAAAAAGATTGGAAAGAAAACAAAACAAAATACGGCAGTGGGCTTCTGTTAATGACCAAAAACAAAATAAAACCAAATTAATACATCATTAACAAACATAAACTGACAAACATCACCTGGAATGTACAATATCATTTTTAGGTTGGGCTCACACTAGGAAATCCCAAGCATGTTTGACCCCCAAAGTTCAGTTTATTTGACTTGTGTGATTGTTTCATGACATACCATGACAGGGTTCAGCCTGCTCGAAGAGGCGGGCTCAGGCATGGTTCAGTTGGACTCAGACACGGAACACAAAGTCTGATCCAGAGTCCTGCACCTGGATCCCACCTAATGGGATACTCACAAAAAATGATGTGTAACAGGTAAAAAACATATTTATATCAATTTACAGGTACGGGATCATGTAAAATTGGACTAAATGTGGGTGGGTAGTGAGTGAAATGAACATAATTTAAATAAAAATAAATAAAGATAAAAAGATAAAGATAAAAACATCCTATCCAGCGTATGTTTGTCAAGCTTAAATAACCGATACATTTATTGTGAAGGCCTATGGCAAAACCTTTCACTCCTCAACTCACATCCAGCTAATAGGATGTCACTCAGGCATTAATGTACGCTAGGTGTCAGTGTGTCAAACTGGATAATCTAAAAGTGAAAATAGCTAATGGTGAATACAAAACTGTGGACAATACATCATCGAAGGCCAAGTCAGACATATGGGAGAAATGCAGTGGTTACAGACGGTGAGAACAACGTTATCAGCGCCTTTGCTGCTTGTAAAAAGTGCCAAAATGTGTTAGCATTTGATAGCCACAACAGCTGCAGAGCCCAGGTGCTGTGTTGTTGAACAGATACTTTTCCAGGAATGCAACTCTCAAGCACTTTAAAGTAAGTGACTATGTAGCTTAGTCTATTTTAATTATGGGTAGGGGTCGAGTTAAGTCTGGCTTTCATTTAGAAATAACTCTGGGTAATGGATCGTGTCTGATACAGAGCTTTGTGGGGGGACCCCTGCAGGACTTTGGTGAGATCACTAACCAAGCTGAAGCATGGAATGCAAATGTTATTTGCTATGAGATAGTACTTTCCTTCAACACAAAAAGCAGCATTGTGGTGACGTAAGTGTGCTCAGGCCCAGATCATTTTAAGTGCAGTGTGAGTGCAGGCCAGCAGGGGAGTGAGGAGAGGGGACAATCATACTCCTGTACAGTACAAGGCAACCATGCCTATTGTGAGCACACCTTGAAGGACACTTGCATTCCAGAAAAGTTTCACTAACTCCATGTGCAACATCCCTTATTTTGCACAACTCAGCAAACTGTTGTCTACATTAAAACAGAGATCAGATCAATTTTAAACCTGTTCCAGTTCACATATAAAAAACGTAGTTGTCCTTCCTAAAGTGTGAATGAGGAAGGTCTTCCACCTGTGGTTCCACCTACCTGTGAATAACCTTTATCTGGACTGACATGGATGGAACTGATAATACAAATACATCTCTTAAGTGAATTAATTTAATGTACATTTAGTGATCAAGCTAGCTAAGAGGGGGTTAATAATCTCAAAACGTGGTGTGTCTGGCTACCATGATCTAATGTACCAGTTTAGCAAGGAATGAATTCAGCTGTGCCACTCTCTTGCGTGGCTTCATCCCAGTTGTGAGGATGGTTGGTCCCAGTGTTCTTGTCAGACACTGTATAAGGCAACCATTGGATGAAATCTCCCTCAATATTATTGTAGTTCTTCAGAGTTATTTAGGATTAAGAATTTAGGTTCTGGATAAGGGAAGAATGAGCAGATGTTAAAAAGCTAAATAATCGCCATTGACCTCACAAATATAAACATAAATGTGTGGTAATATTAGCTTCAGTAACAGTCCAGTGTCAACAGCCTTCACATGGCCATAATGAGATGACCCTCAACTGTGATAATGCTGATTCAGTCAAATGATGTTTGGGCAAATTCACCTTGAGGCTAACTGCTAATGTTGCCACATGACATCACTTAAACTTCAGTTTTGCCCCATTACCCACACCCTTACACACCCCAACACAGCTTCACAACATCTAAGCCAAAGCCCAGACCCATCCTCCTCAGTGTGATCATAGATGATTTTGTTTCATGTTTGGCAGGATGGTACTGACAGCACAGACATTCATTGAGTCTGATTTGGCTGTGTGACTGATGGCTCTTAAATTGGGTCACAGCGACTAATGGATGCCATGCTGGGAGTGCCATTAAAGGGAAATAAACCTATGTGGACATATTTATTGAGCAATTTGCCCCTCAGGCCATGGAGCATTTATTAGAGGCTAATCAGGGGAGCTTTTTGAATATACTGTCTGACTGCCCTACCTTCAGGTTAACTATCTGATTTCCTCTGGAAGTCAAGTACATCCCTATCCTGTTATGGTTTGCACTCACTTCCCGATCTCATGCTTTTATTTTGGGGATTTTTCCGCTTTGTGTCACCTCTCCTGCCCCAGCGTCACCACGGTTCCAATCTACATTCATTGTTTTCACCTGTTGCCAATTATCCCCTGTCTTCACCCATATATACTGCCTCCTTTCCCTAAGTCACTTGCTGGTTCATTCCGTTATATCCCTGGTCTGTTTGTCGCATGCTGTGGGACCCCTGTTCCGGCTATTGCTCTGCTTACCTGTTCGTCTCCACCAATTCCTGTTTCATCTACTCACCTGTGTTCCTTGCCACTGCCTGGCTAGCTCTGACCAGCTACTGCCTTGCTAACCTGCTTGTCTCCACTACGCAGGCTGAGTCTCTACCAGTCTTGTACCTGTGTTTCTCGCCACTGCCTGGCTAGACCTGATCGACTACCATTTTGTTTACCTGCTGTCTCCTCGATGCTGAGCGAGTTCTCCTCAGTCCTGTGCCTACCCCTCACCTGCCATCCTTCATTGCCTGATTGTTCCTGACCAGTGACAACTCCACTTACCTCCAGACCCATCCTGTGATCTTCAGGGAGCACTCTGGCTTGTTTCACCTTTATTATGTTTTTTAATAAAAACCCATAAATTCCAGTTTCTGTGTCGAATTTGCATCCTTGGGTCCTACCTCTCAAGCCTCACCCTAACATATCCAGTTAGCTACTGTAGCTAATCCGGGGATCTTATTTGTGTTTACTCTTGTCAGAATTTCTGTCGTACTTAGAGACAAGGTGGTATTAAAGTGCACAGTTTACCCCTAAATGCTTTCATGCTAGAGTCACATTATCCAAAAGTGGCAGAGGTACAAAGACATGACCTATAGTCAAAACCCCTTCATACCATAGAGCTGCCTTCTGACCCAACATGACTTTCCACTAACACTTCAGACACACAGACAATCTGTGTGTCACAGGAGTGAAGCTGGCAGTCCTGGGGGTGGGGCGTTTTGTTGCTCTGGATGTCTGGAAGTAGAGACAGGGTCTGACTGGTAGACTGGCCCCAGGCAGCACTCTCTCTGACTCGGGCTGGGATGTTGTAGCTGGGAGGAGGGTGACTTCTGCTGGGGGTGGAGGAGCTTGTCTGTGGTCCACAGGGAGGTCATGCTCATTCAGTGAACACTGAACGGCCAGTGGGGAGCCCCAGGCAATGTCGCACACAGAACAATGTTGTGGTGAAAATCTTTCAGTTCTGCTACATGAAAGTTGTGGTCAGCTGGGGGTCAGCTGACATAACTCTCCTGTCTGTAAGCTTTCTTTGAAGATGTAACAGGCTGCATTACCATTTAGTATATTTCCCAAAAAATCTCTAAGATAAGAAAAGACAGCTGTTAGCAAATCACTACATCTCCCAAACACATGATCCATGAATATGGATAACAAAATTTAATGTCATACTCTGTATCAAAGGGTTGATCAGATGGACAAACACCTTCTTTTGGTCATGTTGTTCAGTCATTTACAGGACATAACTCAAACCCATCACTGATTTGTGACTTCATTGGGTAAAAAGATATCAAACCTCATTGTAAAACATTCTTGTCTTAAAAGAAAATACATCCTCTATTATGAAAATTGCAGCCGTTATTTACATTTTAAATTAAGTGAGACGCGGCGTAGAAAGGCTTCTCTCCTTGGGGAACACATTAAACATCACGTTATGATCTTTTCTGGGGAAACAGATTTCATAACTGATCTCAGTTATATTTGATTCATATTGCTTTCAAACTAACCAGTATTATACTCATGAGTGCAGAAATGTGTTATCACAAGATGACATTGAAGTGGATCTTGCCCTATTTCTTAATTCACTACATATTTCACATTTGCATGGAGGGCTGCGAGATAAACAACAGCTACCAGAGGAAAGTTTCAAATCTCTGCATGAAACTACTGCAGCAGCTTGCTGTGTTCACTCTCTGCCCTCGATGCCAGCGCCCGCTTCATCCCACTTTCCATTTAAACTGGTAGCTACACACTCTGATGCCACTGATAGGCGGTAATTAAATGAGCGAGGCTGGTTCCCTGCCCTGTAAACCAGCTCTCCTGGGCCCGATACTACATGGAAATTCAGCTCTTAGGGTCCACTTTCAGATGTCTGCCTGGAAAACATGCCCGCTCACAGCCCTCACTGTGTCTGCATATGTGCGCTTGTACATGGAAGTATTGGATTTGGGGAATACATTTAATAAATCTTTTAACCTCAATACTTCCCCCACAGATGTATGCATATCTTTCTGTATGATCTGTGTTTGTGATGCCAGCCTGACATTCATGATTTATTAAAATTATTGCAGGACACATAATTACCAAATATTTATAGACTTTTAAGTGTTAGTGATTGATACATATATTACAAAGCTGCAGTATAATAAATGAATCAATAAATTTACATAAAAAATATACAAGTTAAGATCACTGTGTGAGTTTAATACAGAGCTGAAGTTAGGATGCGGCTGGATCTGTCTAAAGCCGTCTTATTTATTTGTGTACCGGTTGCTTTATTTGAAGGTTTTAACTGATTTAAGCACTAGTTCTTGATGAACAGCACTTTAACCATCCAAACAGGGTTGGGGACACATGAATCATCATCATCACCGACTGTGTGACCAATCCACTGTGGGATTATTACCGAGTAGTGTCCATGAACACTTGTTGGTTACATTTTTGATGACATTATGTAGAGAATCAATTTCACACTAAGATTTAATGAAATGGTAGATAAAGTGCACTATAGCAAATAGGGACACAGCCTCTCTGTTAAGCACCTGCTACAGCATGTAACTCCCTCTGAAACCACAGACTGACATTTTTACATCTCTCTTTGTGTACCATTAAAAACAAACCTTGGAACTACCACCCGCTGTTATGTACTCTGTTGCTGCTGTCTTTACTTTTACATTGGAACCTTCTTTGTTATCTTGTTGCTTGGGGAAAGAATATGAAGGTATCTCTCAGTTAGCACATGGGGAAAATCCCAATTCCCTTAAGTGATCATTCCTTATTCCTTGATTCTCCCTCAACCTGAAAGTTGTTCTACTCAGCCATCTTGAAGGACGTCCAAAAGCTCTTATTCCTGCTCTGAGGAATGAAGAGGCTGCCTGAAGAAGCCATGAGTGAGAATACATCGGAACATCCATTGTGGAAGTCTTTCATAGACAGAGATGCACCTTTATTGGAAATCAGTTGGGTTGGTGACCCCGTCACTCAGTACATACAGTAGTCAATTGAGAGTGACCCTCCCCCCCGGTGGGTGTGGTTTTCAGAGTAATGTGCTGCGCTCTGTCTATATACTACGACACTGTAAATGTACGACTGGAGCTGTTGCTCTAGGCATCAAATAGTGATGCATGTGGGTGAACACTGCTCTACTGAAAACCCTGTGTATCTCATAGGGATGCCACAGGTACTCTTCAGTGTCTGTATGAGATGCAACTAGTACTTGACAAAAGGTGAACGGGCCATTTTTGAAAATTAGAATTTAGCAAACAAGACTTTTTAAGTCTAATGTTAGATTTTTGTTTGAAAAATGTGTTCATTTAGAAGTGCCATAGTCGTGTACAGTATTATCTCTTGGAATAGTGAGCGCTGACAGTATCCTGCACCCCGAGCGTTTGCCTCCCCTGCTAGCAGCAGCTCTGAGCCTGTATTCAGTTATGGGTCAGGTCAGGTCTTATACTAATGGGTAGAGCCAGATCCAGAATTGATCTGGCAGCTAACAGATCTGCTTGTACTGAGCTTTGCTGGTGAAGAATGTGTAAAGGTTTGCTGGACCCATATAGGACTCTGCTCTGGATAATTAAAAAAAGAAGAAAGGTAAACCCCTACATACTGTATGTGAACTTGTTTTGAAACTGTTTTGTGTTTAATTTGTCTGTACCATATAAAATGTATACTTTTTTCAATATTGCTAATTGTATAGATAAGCGCCCAGGTACATAGGCTGCATAAATATGACTGTGCCAAAACAGAAATCTCACTTTAATAATCCTCTTGAGTTGACACTTTAGCCTTTAATACAATACATCAGATGATTCAACATCAAGATGAGTTTACCATGGAAGTTGTGAGAAACAGCTTTCTAATGTGACATTCAAAAACATGACCGAACATTAGTTACCTTTACATCCATTGCCTTAGATTTGAATAATTACTGTGCCATCCTTGTAGTTCATGCACAGCCCCTCGCTCAAATCAGAGGCTGTAGCTGAAACAGAGGTGTCATTCCCACTGCTGTGTGCTAGAGATGTTTAATCAACTGTACAAATACTTTTGACTCTGATGTTCCTTTGGAACTCCTGGCCACCAAATTACACCTGTGGAAGATACTATTCCTTCCCCAGACACAATAAAGTTCATAGCAAATTGACAGACTCCACAGTGAACATGAATGAAGGGTACTTTTTGATCTTGAAGCTGTGTTCCCGTTTGCCTCTAACAACTAAAGCCTCACACATTTCCCTGTATCTGCATTTGCATTTGTGATAAAAGCACGTTCTCATGCAAATGCAGTTTTGTGCAAAATGAGCACACAAAATTTACACTGCCTAGTCAGCACAAATACACCTTCAACTGTGCGTCTTCTCAAACACATAAACACAAAACTACTTGTTTGTTGCCAGCAAATTACTGAAAAAGGTGAATGGAAGAAAAAAGGCTTTTGTCAGGAGAAAAAGTTTAGAAAAAAAAATCATAATTATGTAAAGAAACTACATGCACCTCACTTCTCTTTTATCTATCGCCTTCAAATGCTGGAGGGGGGGAGAAAGCCCCCCGCCCCCAGGCTCAGGTTTCCATTCTCCTCCTCCTTTTTTTACTGCAACCTTGCCTCAACCTGTGCCCTCTCTCACCCTCTGCTTGCCCCTTCCTTGCCCTCTCTCACCATTATGTCCTCATTCTCACTCGCCCTGCCCTGCAGATTTGAGTTGCACAGGAATGGCAGCAAGGAGAGACACAGAGAGAGGATGGGACTAGCCCCCTTCCATCTGTCATGACTCCAGGATCAAATAATAGGATTCTGTCTGAGAATAGAAGATAATTGCAGTCTGTTTTCTGCTCCCTAAGTGTATGATATTAACCCCACACTCCCTGCTAACCCCACAGAAAGGGGCAGATGGTTCTGTGTTTTGATATCTGAGCCAGGGAGAGCAGTGTCAGAGGTCAAGTTGAAGTTCACATCTAAAGGAGTGCTGTTTCTCTCCCTACTTTCACCCTCTTGATCCCTGAGTCCCCTCCCCCTCTCCTTCCTCTCCCACGCTGGAGAGAATATGGATGTCATTCAAAAAAGGACATTCTCTAAGACTTTTGGTCCAGCTGACCCCTCACAGCCTGATACAAGTGAGAAGCAGGTAGCCTCAGCCCAGTATTAACCCACTTACCTACACACTGAGCGGCATGCAAAGGTGCTGGGCAAAGGTGTGAGAGAAGCCCAGAGAATGGAGTCAGAATTAGGCAATAGATTCAATTGGGTAGCAGAGGTCACAAGCAGCTGGAAGGTCAGGGCCAGGGCCATTCAATTATAGGTTATATCCATGTTTTAGAATCCATGTTTGTCCAAGAGCACAGAATGAGAGCATGGTGATGCATGGAAATAACACAGGACAGAGTAAAAGTGACAGCAATAGGAGGTGGAGACAGTGTCTGAGTAAAATTAAGAATTTTTTTCTAATTTTTTTCAACTAATTAATCAGAGAAGTATAAATTGAAGTATTAAGAGAGAAAAGTGTGCATTTTAATTTGGAAATATTGGGAAGAATTAACTAAACTCGGGATCAACCTTATGATAAAAGAATTATTTGAAAGGTGAATTAATAGAGGAGTCTGACTCAGGTAAATGGTCTGGTCCCCAGACAAATCATTTCAGAACCTTGACAGAAACCTCACAGTCTTGCAGTCCTGGTGCCTCTCAAATTGTCAAACGTTCTGGACATCAGTTTACAGCCATTGTGTTGATGGCTACTGGTTGTGAGCAACAGCTGTAATAGCTGGTGAACAGAGAATAATATTGTCTTGTGCTGGCAACACAGTCTTTATATTACTCATCAGCCTCTCAGTGGGTGACAGTCTGAGGATCCACTGTAGGGAGTATGTCAAACAAATGTAAATGTATGATAGCAGAATTGTGTTGCTCCATGCCATTTATCAAAATTTATGGATCCTGCATTTGAAAATAAGGGCACTGAAATGAACAGATCAAACTACATCAAATGATCAATAATCTAGTCTTCATAGGAATTCATGGGTATAGCTGCTTTAACATTACCGTGATTTCCAATCTGCACACTCTACTTTTGCCCACAACTCATGCATGATTTAAAGGGTGAGTATGTACACAGCAGCTGTCATGGGCAGTGCAGGCTGGTGGAAAGACCATGCTAAACCATAAAAGAACCTTGTTACAGTCATGGCCAAAAATATTACCATCCCTGCATTTCTGTCAGATAAGGTATCACTTCTCCTAGAAAATTGTTGCAATCACAAATTCTTTGGTATTTTCATGTTTATTTCTTTTGTTTTCATTGGAACAACACATAAAAAGCTGAAAATAGCCAAATCTGATCCATTCCACACAGAACTCCAAAAATGGGTTGAACAAAATTGTTGACACCTTCAGCTTAATATTTGGTAGCACATCCTTTGGATAAAATAACTCTAATCAGTCACTTCCTGTAACCATCAGTGAGTTTCTTCCACCTCTCTATGGGAGTTTTGGACCACTCTTCTTTTGCCAACTGCTCCATGTCTCTCAGATTTGAAGGGTTCCTTCTCCCAGCTGCTGTTCTGAGATCTCTCCACAGCTGCTCTATGGGATTTAGATCTGGATTCATTGCTGGCCATTTCAGAACTCTCCAGCTCATTGACTGAAACCATTTCTGGTGCTTTTTGAAGTCTGCTTTGGGTCATTGTCCTGCTGTAAGACTCATGAACTCTGACGGAGACCCAACTTTCTGACACTGGCTCTACATTGCACTCCAGAATTCATTGGTCGTCTTCAGATTTCATAATGCCATACACACAGTCAAGACATCCAGTAGAAGGTCTGTGGCTTCCTGAGGTCAGTTTTGGCAAACCTCAGTCTGGCTTTTTTATGTTTCTGTGTCAGCAGTGGGTCCCCCGGGTCTCCTACCATCACGTCCTTTGTCATTCAGATGGCGACCGATAGTGAGTGCTGACACTGTTGCACCCTGTGCCTGTAGGTCAGGTTGAATTTTTTTGAAAGTTGATCAAGGTTCTTTATCCACCATCTGAACAATCCTTCATTGCAATCTGACATCTATTTTTCTCTTTCGTCCACGTCCAGGGAGATTAGCTACAACGCCATGGGCTGTAAACTTCCTAAGATTGTCCAGGCTTTTCAGCTATTGTGCTTCTCACATCCTCAGACAATTCTTTGCTCTTCTTTCTTTTCTCCATGCTCATTGTGGTCCACATGACACAAATGTTGAGACAACTTTTCTCCTTTTTAACTGGCAACAAATATAATTTCTATGTTACCAACACCTGTTGGTTGCTACAGGTGAGTTTCATTACAAATTAAAGGAGCATCACATACTTGAAATACAACTTTTTCTGATGATTTTGAAAATGTGTCAATAATTCTGTCCAGTCCATTTTTAGAGTTCTGTGTGGAATGGATCAGATTCTGGTTTTTCTCTGTTTTTTGTGCTGCTCCAATGCAAACCAAAGAAATAAACATGAGAATACCAAAGAATTTGTGATTGCAACAATTTTCTGGGAGAAGTGGTGCCTTATATGACAGAAATGCAGGCTTGCCTATATTTTTGGCCATGACTGTACTTAATAGGAGCACTGAGAGAGTGCATGTACTGCCGTCATGACACAACATTCACTCATGCAAATGGGTCTTTTGTGAAAAATGTAATCCAGAAGAGCACAAAATGTGTCATAAAATCCTTGATCTGGATTGGATCATCATCATCACCTTTATTTATTTAGGGGAAGACCAGTTGAGAGCAAGCTCTCATTCTCAGTGGTGCCATGACATATAATTAAGACCTTCAAAACAGAAAACAAAAACACAGGAATCATATACAGTAAAATCAGTATCAAAAATCCAAAATCACAAGACACACATTAAAAACAATAAAATATATACACAAAATCAACATAAATAAAAACACAGTGTCCAAATTTCCTGTTACTCTCACATTTAAACTGTAAATTAAACTGTAAAATATATAAAAGCAGTTTTAACTGCGATAAAGTGATGAGTGTAGCCACTTCAGTTTTTTCTACAAACTGTTCCATCTTTGTGGGGCATAGAAACAGAAGGGCATCTTACAGATCAAATTGGTGCTTGTATCACCTGCCTCCTGTGACACTCATTAAAGCAAAATCTGTTCCTATACAGAATGAAAACCTCAGCTTGCCATCCAACAAAAAGCCAAGATACTTACAGTATATGCAGAAACTTTGTCAGTGACAGCACCGTTCAGTGTAGCTATATTTGAATGATCAATTTGATATTGTTTTTTTAGTGAAAATCATACTTTGTTTTTCAAAAATTTAATGTTAGTTTAAGATTAAGAACATGATGTTGAACATGTTAGGACTGGTGGCTCCTCAGGCTAAAATAAAACAAGAATGGACTCAGAAGGCAATGCTCAGAAACAGGACAATTGGTAATTTTTTTAGCTTAGCCGGTAAGTGGAGCGAGCCGGAGATTGTGAAGTTGGGCAGTCTTAGAGGCAGCTTTGCTGGTCGGCCTGGAAAGTACAAGTTGACCAGACAGGAGGTTAACAGAGTCTACGATGATTCAGGGGCTCACAGGTAATGAGCGTGTGGCAGAAATCTCGGTTGCTGGTAGTTCAGGCTCTATAGCAGAAAGTGTGAGGCTGTAATATGGCAGCATCACTGACTGTTCAAAACTCACCGATAAGGTGGATAGGCAGAGAATGAAGATGGCGTTACGGGTAGATTAGGCACACGACAGCACACAGTGCTGAACAGGGGTGTGAAAGGGTAGCTGACCCTCCAGGGATTCACAGGTGGAAGAAGAGGCAGCAAGCATTGGCAGCGTTGCTGGTTGATCTGGCATACAACCGTATGCAGCGCTGAACTGGAGTGTGATGGTGTAGCTGGCTTTGCAGATACTCACAGGTTAGTAAAGGAGGTGGTGAGAGCAGACTGCTGGTCGACCAGGCCCGCACACAGTACGTAGTAGTGGACAGGGGTGTGATACTGCCACTGAGAAATAAGGAACAAACAGGTAATAAAAACAACAAGTACAATCTCTGGATCAAAAAAGGTTTCTTCTTCTGACATGAAGACAGGGGCCAATGATGTCTAGGTACTGCAACAAACTGCCAATGAGGAATAAATAAATAATTGTGTTTTCAATGTTAATTTAAATGGCTGTCATATGGATATTTGTGGTTTTTATTTTTTGTGACCTTTGACCTTTTTCAGCCAAAGTACGCGTGCTAACCAACACACACACACACACACACACACATGAAACCAAAAACAACCTCCTTGGTGGAGATAACTAGGTATATAGGAAGAAGGAACACAAGAAGCAAGAGAAATACCAAGGGTTGAAAGAAGAGTTAGAAAACATGTGGAAGGTGAAGGCCCTGTACACACCTTTCATGGTAAATGGACTGTATTTATATAGCGCATATTTCACAGTGTGTTACACTGGCCAAAGTGCTTCACAGGAGATCATACACCATTCACCCACCGATGACGAGAGGCTGCCAAACACCGGCGCCATTTGAACCACCGGGAGCAATTTGGGGTTCAGTGTCTTGCTCAGGAATGCGGGGAAACGAACCACCAACTTACTGGTTAGAAGACGACTGCCCTACCTCATGAGCCACAGCCACCCCAGTTGTTTTATGGACAACATAAAAAATGATGTACATGAAAACAGATTTAAAAAAAAACAACACCACAAAACACAGGAAACAAAAACAACTTAGTTAAACCAGTCGTACTGAGTCATATAGTCATATGCACATTTTGATGGATGTAGTCATAGAAAGGTACCTTTGTCTTATTAAATGATGTAGTCTGTGGACTGTGTTTAATATACTAACTAGTATTGACATTTTACAAGAGAAATGATAGTGTGTGTAATTGTCTTATTATAAAACCTAAAGACCTCTGATGTCAATGTCTTGGGAAATGTGAGCTGTGTCTATGTGTGTGTGTGTGTAGGTGGCTAGGAATTTTATGAAGTGTTTCACTATGATGTATGGCAAGGATGTACAGTAAAATGAGCTACAAGTGCAGGCCTATCTCTGGATTATCACTTCTCTGCCCATTTAACAAGTGCTGTGGTTCACCCTGTGCTCTCTGTCTCTGGCTTACAGAGGACAGGAAGCAGCAGGCCTCTCTCCAGTTAACCTGCTCTCCTCTGCTGCCCCACACAGCAGATAAGACAGAAGATAGATCAGAATAATGGCTCATGTAAAAATCCGTCCCTCTCATCAGCCAAAATCACAGCATGGGGCCGCCCGCAGCAAAGGAAATCAAGCCATCTTCACTAATTTGAGTCAAACTACTTGTCCAAATTTAGATTTTAGTGTTGACTATGTTCATCAACATTTATTTTTATTGTATTATTGTTTTTACATTGTGACAGGTTAAAAGCCATGTCATGTCATTGATATGGGTCAAAAAAAGGCACAAAGTGACTTGGGCTTAGGGAAACATTGCAGTCAGTGTTAGAAAGACTACTGTTAAGGCCAGGGGAGTTTTGTTGTCATGGGAACAATAAGATATATGCTTAAGTTTAGAGAGATCTTGGTTAACAAACAGCAGTCTCCTGTGTTAAAGTCTGATGTTTTGTTGACTCATCCATCCACCCTGTCCTCCTTGCTATGTCACTTTATAACAGTGCCATCAGTTTCTCTTTTGCTGATGTCACAGTTACTACGGTCATTAGCTTTGTCACTTGCATCAAAACAGATGGTTTTGGCACATTTGTGGAAATGACTCATGCTGTTGTTTTTTTTTTTTGGGAAGACTTTTTGGGGTGGCTGTGGATGTTTTGCTAAATTTGATCAAATATAATTAAACCTTCTACAGAAATAACAGTATAAATGACAGTGTGTAGTACTCTATATGTCTAATCTTTAAACAAAGGTACGGTCTATCCAAATGAAGTAAATTCAATAAATTAGGGACTCTGCCACTATTTGAAAACAGCATTAACTTCAAACAGGCATCAGAAAAGGCATTCAAATGCTGTCAGAATAAGAATGGTGTTTTAGGCTTTAAATTTGAGAGAGCAACACAGTGGAAGAGCATCTGGACCAGATCCATCACTGTGCATTAGTACAGCCCTGAAATGTTTTTGTTATGAGCACAGAGGTGTAGAAAAACTGAGCACAAGCAAACTTCAGACACTGCTACATGAAGCTGCTTTCAAAGTGAAACCTTCACTCAAATGAACTATTTCAGGATAAATGTTAACAGTGATGGTGTTACATCTTGGTAATTGTTGAGCTTAGACATTTCCACTGTATTCAGCGCCTGCGTGGAACTGTTTTCCTGGATATCAAAGGCAGCATTCCCCCGTGGCTAATGGTTGCAGTGGAGTTTGGGGACTTTGGAAGCACTAATGCCATAAAAAAAGAATCTTTCTGTCTTGAGATCTTGTCCTCCCCTGCAGTTCCTATCTCTCCTCTTCTGTCCCAGCCAGGAATTAATATATGAAATTTAGTGATGATTTTTCACTGTCACTTCCTTCCTGGTACCCACTCTCTGGAGGTGGAACTGAGAACAGAGGGGCGGAGTTGAAGGTTATGGGTTTAGGGAATACGGTCGCCTGTCACACCAACTCAGTCATTCATTAATAAGGGTTAAATCTAGTTAACTCTAATCTAATTGCAATAAGCATAGCTAGCTTATGACCAGCAGGGTCAACTACAAACAGATAACACTTCAGACCAACAGGCATGGGCTTGAGCAACATGATCATTCATATGGAGACTCATTTGTGTCCACCTGTGTCCAAGATTCATCCTCTTTTAGCTCTGTTTTTGGACTCTACCGACTCCTGAGCGAAATATCTGGCTCTTTAGCTGCTAAATATTCCACTGTCTTCACCGGCTAGTGTGTGTCTGTCTACTGTTTACTGCTGAGAAGGTAGTGGACATTGGTTTCTTATTTCATAGTATCAATTTATGTTATATACTCCTGTGTTTAGAACATTTAGAAACACTTACTTTATGCCAGTGCAGTATCTATGAAATAGTCCTAGTGTGCCTTTATGACATTTCTCTTTATTTCCCCAGTGCTGCATTCATACACTAGCTTTATCCAATATTGTCTGTGACTCAGTGACATTGTGATGTTTTTCTCTTGTAAAATAAAAATTAGTGCTGTCAAATAAAATAAAAAGAACTGCTCTGATAGTTGTCTGTCACAGTTGTTGTACAGCTGAACAAAGCCAAACAATTCTGACACACTCACATCAGAATCAACAACAAAACCTGGCAGTGTGGGTCGGTGCAAGGCCTGGATTGATAGGCCTTATTTTGTGGGTTTTATGACAACCCAGGTAATAAGTCAATTCAAGAAAAGTAAAAGAAAATAAAAATGGTTAAACTCTTGCTAACAGTAGTTAGCTTTATAGATCTCCTGACGTGATGCACACTGGCCCTAAAAGCATTTTTTGCTTTATAAAATCACTGGAAAAGAAGTGACTGTAAAAAGATTTTTCCAAAAATCTTTACGCATCATGAGAAATTATTCATTATCAAAATATTTCTGGAAATGTGTGTGGAGGCCAGCAGACATGTCAGAAGTCCTGGACATGTGTGCACACAGTCAGCTTGACTGGAGAAGAACTCTGTCAGCCTAAAAACTCAGAAGCGCAAAGGGGGCATCATCTTTAAGTGAAGTATCCAGTTCTTCATACATTCATGAGCTCATCAGCTGCTATCTATATATTTTTTTGACTATGTAGTGAATTTTATGTGATTAGTTGGTTTGGGTATCACATGCTTAAATGAATTAAATCATAAACTGTATTAAGGTACTGTATTGATTTTTATGTATATCAATATTATAATAAACTTATCCAAGCACACAAACACTTGATTCCTAAGCTACAGACTGTAAACTGATCTTTTTAAACAAAGAAGAGCACATGCTGTTGGTAGATAGTGCAGTTTCTCTCAGAATTCTGTTATGATTTGCTCTCACTTCCTGATTCCATATTTGGGCCTTTTTTCACTTTGTTTCACTTCACCTGCTCCAGCTTTACCCTGGTCTACAATCACCACTCAGTGCATTCTCGTTATCGCTCATTTGCTTGCGTATATATACTCCCCGCTACCTGCCTTCGTCCCCAGCTCCACGCCGCTCTCCTGTCCGTCCCATCCAGAGCCTGCTCTGCCTCTGTCCCCTCTCTCTTCCACTGAGTAAACTCACTTTTCACATTCAATGAAACTCCTTTCTTGTTTCACACCCAGTGAGTCTGCATTTTTGGGTCCTACCTCGCATGCCTTTCCTTAACATTCTGAGTATTATCCAAAGGCAGACTGTAGTCTCTGTGTTTTTATGCATTGTTCTTACCAGGGACTTTTTGGGGTAAAATAAACAGCTGAAAAGATGTGAAATAATTGCATTACATTACGTACTTTAACTTTTTGTCTGTTTTACAGTTTCCTTCCATCCTGAAAACTTGAAACCGTTTTTCTGGACACCTCACTGCTTCTGCAGTGCAGAGGTCTGCCTTTGCGGGGCAGTATATCATCCAGCAAGACACACTTTAGATCTACTTCCTTCCTTGTATGTTGCATGTTATAGCCATATTTTCATAGTGTGCTTAATTTTTTATATATATATTAAAGATTAGCATAGATTTACAAACCTGTCACTATGACATAGTTGTCCTCTTTATACCATATATATGGCTCTTATTGCAGACTGAATTTCAGCCAGTTGAGGTGTCGAAAACACAGTTACGCCTTTGACTTCAACCTGTATCAGCGCTGACTGCTAACCATGCTGCAGGTTGTTTGACAGTACAGTTCAATCCAAATGTTGTGTCCATCGAGTATTCTGAGTGTGAAACTACATATCCTGATATATCTCAATATAGCTTGATATACAACTCACCTTAATAGCTTACACCCCAGTACACCCCACACACCTGAATGCAGAATGAACAGCAGGAGCGCTCATCATTCAGACTGGGAGCAGTGATTTAATGTTGTCCCTGATGAGGAAGTAAGAAAGGAAGCTGCAGATTAATCTCCCTCTTTCACACACACAGAACAGCTAACATACAAACCCACCAGCTCCACACCCCTCCAGTCATATCAGCAATCTAAAATTTCACTTACATTCCAATTGAATACAACCTATCATCATAGGCCGGCTTTATCTGCTGTGATATATACTCAGAGGCTGAGAGAGGGAGGAAGGGAGGACCACAGTCAACCTATTTGTGTTTATGGCTTTGCAGGAAAAGAGATAAATGACCTCCCATTTTTATTTGGTTTTAATGAAGTAGGGACCGAGGGACTCCCCAGCATCTCCTCCTCTCTCCCTGCCTGTCCTCTTCCTCCACCATCATCCCCCTACTATCCACCCCCTCCTCACACCCACCGCCTTTCCCTTGTTTGTGACCTAGATGCAGGACGCTTGACAAAGGACACAGGTTGGTAGGGAAACTCATGGAGTGAAGTGTGAAGCGGAGTGGACGGGGCACCAGGCGGAAACTTGTTAACCCATGTGGTCTCACAAGTTAAGAGGGGCTCCCCTGGGTGGGAGCTTTGGGGAGGTTGGGGGAGGCAGGCGGGGGCTGAGTTGAAAACATTATATTTGGCCACCGCATGTTCATCGTACCAAACAGCCGCGCTGGCTCACCATTAATTGGACACTCGGGCCCCCAATTAAGGCCATGGCTCAAAAGGCGACTAGGGAGAAAAACAAGGGGAACAAACACACATGTACAAACAGCACCAATACACATACTCTCCTCCTTCCACTCCATGCTCTCCATGGGACTTCATTAAGAGGGTGGTGGAGGGCCTCCTGTGGGAGAAGGGACGCCGACTCATGTACATGCAGTGCACACAAACCCACATGCATAAATGTCCAAAGCATGGACGTTAATGCCATACACACTAACAAATATTTCCATGTACACATACATAGATAACATGATGGTCTGCAGCAGGAGCTTTGGACACACACTCCTACTGAATGCTCGACACTGCTCACAAATTTACCAGTGGGATCCATCCAAGTGTGACAGGTTTATCCACTGACTCTTTGTCAGTGACCTCCGCCCCCTCCCACTGAACTGTTTTGGTCTGGTGTTCACAGAAAGTTGAATCTTTATGGTCCTGTCTTCCGGGTGTACCACCAGAAATCTTAAGGTGTTCAATGGTTTGAGGAAAAGTGCTGACTCTTTGTGATTTGATTCTACTGTACACGTCTACCGTACTAGCTGTAGCCGTAGCCGAACCACATGAAGGAGTCTCAGTGGCATGCTTCTAGTGGTTGATGTTAATTAAAAAGTGTCTGTCCCGGTCTTTAGATGGGGTAGAAATCTCACCATCCCTTCCTTGTACCTGCCGGCCTTGAGTGCCCCTTACACCCTTTTGCAAAGTCCACGTGAGTGGCAAATCCACGCACACAGATCAATATCTCTGTTTAATTCCAACTATCACCATGGCACAGCCCCAGGTAAATGGTAGAAAATAGATTGCTCTTTGTGAACTGTAACTGCATTCTTCCTTAAGTTGAGCTATACCAAAAGTGAGTGCCCAGAACTGAGGGTTGGATGATGACAGTTCAGCCCACTGTAGGACCCAGACACTTCTCAAAGACAACAGCCATTTCTGAACAGAGACAAGCACTATAATTAACCTCCAATCACATCAGCGTTTCACTCTTAGGCCACCCAGTTCAATTAGCTGTTGATGACTGTAAGATGTGGTTGAAATATCCTAAAAATATCTTAGTAAGTGAACCTTGAATTAAGATTATTTTATCACAAAGAATATATAGTGTTCAAAAGAATGAAACTTTTTTTTTTAACCTAAAGTGAAAAGGAAATATCTGCCATGATAATTTGCTGAATTCCTGATTGAGGCTATTATTTTTAGAGACTTCCTGTTTCTCATTATTTCACGTACCTCAACTTTACTTGACTCATTAGCCACCTAACTGGTTTCACCCGTGCCTCGTTGTTCTCTGCCTATATAATGTATCCTCTGGTTTCACTCAGTTGTCAAGTAGTTTGTTGCTGTAAAGCTGGTGTCTCCAGCCTGGTTTTGTTGTTTGACCTAGTTTTTGTCCTCTGACTTTCTGGCCAATGTTATTGTCTTAGGCAGTCTCTTTTTTGTGAATTTTATACTTTTTGCTCTCAACACTGGTGTTTGTAAGTTCTATCAGTAAGCTCAGTACATGTGTCTGGTGTACACACAGAAGAGGAGGATCTTTTTTTCTGCCAGTGTGTTTTTCAGTTTTGATGCTTTTGCATATCTTAGAGCTATCACCTGGCACAGTATCCGCCATACTCACTTGGCTGGTTGCTGTCTGGTTCTTGCCTTTCTCCAAAATGACATCTCGTACTCGCCTGCCATCTCCTTGCTGCCTCCACTGTTGTTTCAGGATTCGAGTCCCTACATTTTCTCCTTTCAGCTGCAAAAAGAAAACTACTTGCATTTGGGAGTACAAGAAACATCCGGGCAACATTATTAGATCTTTTCGGCAAATTATCAATACTCACCATCTCCCTGCAGGTTTTGGGAGACACAAAGATGATGGTCGCGGAGCACCACATACCCGAGAAACCTGATTTCACTACCAACCCATTTCACCACTTTTTGTCCATATCGCAAAACCCACTAACTTTTTTAGACCTCTGTTCTCTCATTTTACTAAAGGACTTGTACTTGACAATATCTTTTATGTGTAACTGCTCAGCTCGTTTCAGACTCTTGGATAATCTTCATAGATGGTACTTTTTCTATAAGTACAGGTATAATGCACTTGGCAAAGGGTCGAATATAAAATCACTGGCAAAGATAGCAAAATACTGTAAAATCAAGACATGATGATAAAAGCAACTCTCCTAGAGAGAGTTCTTACAACAGTTAACTGATACTAATTAATACTGTAACTCAACTTTCCTGTACAAAGACTCAAATATAATACATGGAGCTGAACAATACTTGACATGCTCAGCTTGAACTGATTTGCTGTGCCCAGAGTACAGTTTTCATTTATATACAGTAGGTAATGAGCGAGCGCGAGCGTGTTGTGAAATTCTCTTTAAGCTACTTGTTTGCAGTCTTATCTGTACCAGTCCCAGGGTGCACAGTTTTTCGAGTGTGTCTTCATGTCAGCCCTTCACTTATTCTACTTTTTTCACTCCCACAGCGAGCGACGAACCTGATGAAAAAAGAGAGGAAATGTTAATATTTAAAAAGGTCGACTGTCTTCAGGAGCATTGTGTCTTAAAAGGATGATCCTCAGGGACAGCACAACTATCTTTTGACTGAGTGGAAATGAACAAAAGACTGATGGGTAAACTGAAAATCCTACCAGCCTGGCTTTTGTCTTGTGGCCGTGCAACAGTTTCGTGAATGTGAGCCCCCCCCCCCCCCCTTACAACTTTATGGTGGGGTTGTAGTGTTTGTATTGTAGTCCCTTTGGATCAGAGTGTTTCTGTGACGGGCTGACTTTCTCTCACAGGGTTAACTGAAGGAGTCTGTTCACCACAAAAAGCATTTTGATGTACTAACAGTCATCTGTGACATACTGGTGACCTGCAAGTAAAACAGTGAACACAGAAGTATAATCAGTGATGGAATGTAACTTCAGTACAGTAACTCAAGTACTGTACTGAAGTAAAAGTTTGAGGTACTTGAACTTCACATACTGTGTTTTCATGTTGTGCAGGTTTATACTTTGCTACATTTCAGAAAAAAAAAGTTTTTACTCTTACATTTACGTGACAGTTACTAGTTACTTTGCAAATAGAAACCTCTGCACATCATCCAAACTTAATAGCACTGAATTCATAATATAGATGAAATATTTTGTTTAGAATTTGAAAACCATCTGAATTTGTTTTTTTGAAATTGCCTTTCTGAAATTCCAGGATGGCGAGTTCAAATCTTGCAATATCAGGAACTTTACTTTAGGTGGGGTTCAAACAGTTAGAAAAGTCAAGTGTGCAGGGTTTCAAGGGACTGATCTGAACCTGACTTGTTTCTGTGACTGGCAACAGTAACCTGAAACCACAGAGGTCTGCTAACACCTGTGCAGTAATATGCTGAATGCAAGACATGTAACAAAGTCTTTTATACACCGCAGTATGGCTACTTTGACCTACTTTTGTGTGTGTGTGTGCTAACTGTAAAACACCAAATGTCAGAGAAAAAAGCCACAACAAACCACAGTAAATGTTGTGTGGCATTACTTTGAATCCCTCAGCTAAACAAGACATCCCTAACATCTGTGCCTCACCCTATATCACTCCCTCTGCAACTACCAGGAGCGGATATGTTTGAGCAACGTGTCATAAATCTCATTTATTACACATTAAGCAGTAACCCTGGAACATGTGTTCTGAAACCTGGCCTTGCACCATGCTTCCCACTCCCCAATTAAAAGCACATTATGGCTCTGGTCCCTGGGTCTTGGTCAGACAGAGTGCTGCTGAGCCAGTGCTTCCTCCAGGCATGGCTGCAGGCCTCTCTTTATGGTGGCATGTTTGCCGATGGGGAACAAGGGACACAGAGTGTCCTAGCTGTCTGTATCTGTCTGGCTCTATCTGTTTGTCTGTGGTGCACACTGGAAGAGTCTTTAAATCCTTGAGCTGAAATGAAAATGAAAGATATCACACACATAATGACTCATTTCACAGATCTGATGTTACTCATGCTTTAACTGCGATGAGCAGATGCAGCAGAAAAACGCACGTTGTCAGTGAACATTTAGCAACTGGGCAAATACTTTTCTTCATGCCGGTAAAAATGCTTAAAACATTAACTGCTGCACATTAGTCATATGTAAATCTAATATCTTCGAGACAAGGTTCCTACTGGAAGTCATCATTTACTCTCCTGAGTCTTCTTCACTAGAGTCCTCAAACTATTAGATAGTAGACTTACTTGAAACTGACTGTCCTGTCAATTAGCCCTAGTATGGGTCAAGTTACAAAAGCACTTCCTATAATGCAACTCAGGACTGTACTGTTTTCTGTCAAACAGTCCTCCAACCTAAACAACCATGCAGTATATTATAGTAACTTGTCCCTACCCTCAGATAAAATCCCTGGTATACAAGACTGTCTTCCTGTTACAAAAACAACAACTCTATTTGTGCCAGCAGGTTATTATGACCAACAGTTAGGTGTTATAATTTGGTGACCTCTAGAAGAAGTCAGATGATGTCGCATACAGAGGCAAAAACTCCTCATTAGGAGGAGGGCTGGGCTGTATGGCATGTTACATGAAATGCCGAACATTGTAATGTCATGTTTATTATGATGAAAGTCCATAGAACTTGCTGGTGTGATATATGCTGCTGTTTATGCTGGTGGAGCTCTTCCAATTCCACCTGAGACCATAGGGGTGTTATTTCAGTAGACGCTTGTATGGGTCATATGAGAGGGAGGAGATACAGTATATGACCACTATGGCTGCTGTTGTTGTTGTATTTACATCCCCTGATGACAGGTGTACCAAAATGTTGTCATCATGGTTGCAGTAATAAACATGCAGTGAAGGAATGATGGCAGCTTGGTTAGGTTTAGATAAAGATCACCATTTGGGTAAAATAAATACTTTGTTAAGGTTAGAGGACCATCATAATTACAATAATAAGCTTCTAAAGTGAACAAACGTAGTTTAAAGAGATAACAACATGAAGCACGGTCTCCCCTGTCAGTCTGGTGTTTTGCCAACTCATCTGCCCTGACTTCCTCCCTACATGGACTCCACTTTTTTAGGGGATGCCTTCTGTCCCACATAACAAATACAGTTGTCTTTTTCAGGCTGGGTAGTATTTCCCATGATGAGTACCTGACTTTCACATGTGAAATCAGTAAAGTGCCTTTTAAAATGTGAAAGAAAAAACAAACAAGTATAAATGACCAAAGATTTTGCCATGACACTCGGCCTCATCAGTACCACCACTCTACTCTCCAGCTGAGTCGGTTGCATCATGCTTGAGAATGCTTATAATGTATATTCATGTTGGTGCTTGCAGGTAAGCAGGCAGGCCACCCCCCCAACCCCCTCCCTCCTCCCCCATCACTGCTGTTGTGATGCAACCCCGCTTTTTCCTTCCAACACCACTCCTGCTGATGCAATCTTGTTGGCCGCAGAACGATCTGCTGTTATTAGTGCTCTGCTTAATTACATCCTGTGAGTGTCCATGTGCGGGGGGCACTGTGTACATGTTCGACTGTGCACTTGCATTGTTGCTCATAATGGAATCATGCGTGCCCACTCTGAGCCTGCATTCATTGTTCATTTTGTGTATGTGTATGAGCTGCACATTTGTGTGTCCAAAGTGTCCTTGGAGATGAATGCTCTGCATCTTGTCTTTAATGAAGGCCCCAAAGAGAGAGAGACAGAAAGAGACATGAGAGGGAGGAGGGGGGATGCTAGCACCGCTGTCCTGGCCCCTGGGGTCAAGATGAGCATTGTAATTGGTTCTGAGTATCTGGATAATGGTGCTGGCTGGCATAACGCTGGCTGAGCCTCGTCACCTCCTGTGGCCACTTTACAATCACTAAACTGACAAGGGTGCACCGAGCCACGGCCAGGCAGCGAGGAGATCAGTCTGCAACAACCGCCACAACATACACATTAACTGCTCTGATGACACGCTGGCTATTAGTTAACATGGCAACAGGCTCCTCATCAGGGAGAGGGAGGTGGATGAACACATGCGCGAGCACACACACACACACACACACACACACGCAAACCTGATCTCAGGGGAAATTTGGACTTTTTATAAAAACAAATGCTTTGGTCTTGTCATTCTATATGGAACCTTAAACCTAACTCAGTCTAAGATGATTCCATTCAATTCAATTTTATTTGTATAGCAAAAAATCACAACAAAAATCATCTCAGGGCACTTTACACAGTAAGGACTAAACCTTATTATTATTACAGAGGGAAAACCCCAACAAATCCCCCCTGAGCAGCACTTGGCAACAGTGGGGAGGAGAAACTCCCTTTAATGGAAGAAACCTGACAGACCCCGGCTCTTGGTGGGCGGCCTTCTGCCTCGACCGGTTGGGGTGAGTGGATAGAGGAGAGAGAAAAGAAGAAA
>NW_018128049.1:253596-256320 GCF_001952655.1 Monopterus albus
AGAGCAGGAGGGGAGGGGAAAGAAACTCAGAGCATCATGGGGCCCCCCAGCAGCCTAGGCCTATAGCAGCATAAGGCTCAGGGTCACCTGATTGACCCTAACTATGAGCTTTATCAAAAAGGAAAGTCTTAAGTCTAGTCTTAAAGGTAGAGAGGGTGTCCGCCTCCCGAACTGCGACTGGGAGTTGGTTCCATAGGAGAGGAGCTTGATAACTAAAGTCTCTGCCTCCTATTTTACTTCTTTAGACTCTAGGAACCACAAGTAAACCTGCACTCTGAGAGCGAAGTGCTCTGTTAGGATGATAAGGCTCTATGATGTCTTTAAGATATGATGGAGCCTTGTTATTAAGGGCTTTGTATGTTAGGAGAAGGATTTTGAATTCTATTCTGAATTTTACAGGGAGCCAGTGGGGAGAAGCTAATATGGGAGAGATATGATCTCTCTTGCTAGTTCCTGTCAGTACTCTGGCTGCAGCATTTTGGATTAACTGGAGGCTTTTTAGGGAATTATTGGGACATCCTGATAGTAAAGAGTTACAGTAGTCCAGCCTGGAAGTAACAAATGCATGGACCAGTTTTTTGATTAGTCAACAAAAAGTAGTTTTCATAATCAATTCATTAATGCTTCTGGCTTCTAAAATGCTCAGTGTTTCATATCAGTATGTTTGTCAGGCAAAACAATATTTGATTTAATTAATCACAGGACAAGTGACAAAGCAAACACTGATGTTTAGCAGGATATGAGCACCGGCTTAGCCTATTAGCATTCCTGTATTTATTCATTTGCACTAAACAAAAACTGTTTTGCAGGTATTTGTCAAAGTGAAATTTTATAGGGATCATGGGACTAAAAACTCAGAAGATAATCAAAAATCACCCTGCAGGAAATAGAAATGTCTGAACCAAATTTAACAGGAATCCATCAGAGCTGTTGAGTTATTTCAGTCTAGGGCACCTTAGTGCACTGGCCAAAACGGAGCAATGACTTTACAGAAGATTTGATTTGAAAATGTATTATTTTCACAGGACATGTACAAAATAAGTTAAAGCATTAATAACATTCTTTGGCCATTGGAGCAAGTTGTAAACACAACATATGATGACATATGATCAGCTTATCAGGTAGATGTGAGCAATGTGCTACTATAGCAAACAGACACAGTGACATTATTCCTTTGGAGGGATGTTAGTGTCCATCTGAAAGGTGTAAAAGGAATATTCACTGTTTTTCTAGCTCAGGTATTTGGTCTCCACCAGGTCATGACAAAAAAAACACGTCTCTTCAGTTGCTAAATTCTCCACTATGTTAACCAGCTAGTCTCCAGCTGTGGTCATGTGCTGTTTGCTGCTGAGCAGGTAATGTGCAAAGAATTTATCAGTGCTTTGTCATTAAAAAGAGCTTGACAGGAGCAGCAAGACTGTAGCAAAACAGTGACATCGCATGTCATGAAACCAAAAGAATGAGCTGAAAGATGCTAAACTGCTCCAGAGGGGAACTGTAGAGTTGGGTGACAGTTCTCCTTTCATTTTATACATAGTCATTTCACCCGTTGCTCATATCGAGATATTAATTAGTGGAGCTTTAGTGATACATAACACACACTTTCACAAACATGTAATATGCATGTGTGCAGCTAAATGACACCAGTGACCAATGTGTCTATAAGCTCACAACATATAGACACATACAGTATATGTAGATCTAGTACACACCTCTGCTGAATCACACACACACACAATCAACTCCAGCCTATCTCACCTTCACACCCTCAGCTTGTCAGACAGGACATATTTTATTCCTCTGTAACAGTAAAAAAAGAAAAAACAACCCATAAAGCTCTTCTTTCTGAAATCTGGAGTGGAGGGGGTCTTTCCTTATGATAGTTTCAATCACAATATATGGCATGACTCTCCTCACTTAACGCCTCCATTTCATGTTGACAAAGGCCTTCCTCTCTTTCTCTCTCCAGACATATCAGCAAAAGTGGAACACTGAGAGAGAGGGGAGAGAGAGGGATGGCGGCATCAAAGCAGGCCTGTCAGCTCGTAGGTACGGGCCTCATCAGGAGACAGATAGTCTTCCTGCCTTTCTTCCATCCTTTCTTTTGTTTTTCAAACACGCATCTTGAGCCCATGGCAGGGTGTTGTCTAATTAATGACTTTCTGAGTGTGTGTGTGTGTGTGGAGTTGACCTAAAAAAGTTATCATCACTCCTTGAATGTCACTCCCATCATGTTTTCATATGAAAGTTGTCAGGTGCTCTCCTCTTCATATCCTCACCACAATAATCCTTAACAAAGGTAATGATATGTTGTAGTTGACCCTGCAGCGCTGCACAAAAATACTCTTTTCCCAGCCCTGAGCGCAGGAACAAACGCTGTGATATCTGTCATTCCTGTCTTACACTGTGTAGTAGCTCATCTGTGCTGTCATGCCAGCTGGCTGCTATTCACACAGTCACGTGAAACCAGTTTAGCATTTTAGATTGCAGCTTGTGTTACATGTGCCTCATTCATTTTGTGGTTATTTGGTTGTAAATTAAAGTACTGCACATATTAAAACACTGACCTATTGATGACACTAGAGAGATAGTTAAGGAATCACTACAGTCCAAATGAGGACTGGGAAACATGAACCACAGTTTTTTGAGTCAGTCCATCCAGTATAGCCACATCACTTAATTCACCTAATTAGAAGGACTGGGGTCTACATTTCTGACTAGTTT
>NW_018128049.1:256340-258064 GCF_001952655.1 Monopterus albus
AGGGAAAAATATGTGCTGTAACCAAAAGCTACATCTTTTCTTTGTCAGAATGACCTGGGCTTTTTGGAAATAGGGACACAATCATTGCGAATACTCACATTCAAAATTTAGAATGGATTATATACAGTATCTGTCTATGACAAAGGCTCAGGGGCAAACCGGAACCCAGGATGTCACATAAAAATTCAAGGTACCTCTCTGAACTCAAACTGCAATTGCGAAGTCTGAGAAAGCAAGGCTAATGATGTCATAGTAATGTCATCTACGTTATCTGACCATAAGCTAAGAGACAACAGGGATGTGCATGGATAATTGATTAGTTAAAAAGGTCAGTGATCTCAAATACTGAAATGTGTGTGTGTGTATGTATACTGTATATGACTGTTTCTGCCCATGTGCTACAAACAGTTTGTGTGGAGAGCAGACGGGAGATATGTTGTGTGTGTATAGGCTGAACAGGGCCAGCGGGGAGGAGATGGCAGCTCTGGCCCATAGTGGGAGCTTACAAAGCAAATATATTCCACACAAATATGTTTTGAAGAAAATCAGAGAGGAGGCTGATGACTGCACTGGCTCAAAGAGCACACACAGAGAATGTAATATATTAAATTGCTCCCAACATGAAATATTGACAAGATGCACAGCATCAGCTACACCCATACTGCTTCTAACTCTATAAATGAGTTAAATATTGCAGGCCCTTGCTGTGGTGTGATGTAATAAAAGTCTGGTTTACTTGCTCTGTGGAGTGCAGACACTTCATGGTTTACTTTGCGCTGATCTTATTGAGCCAGAGTCAACAGCTCATAATGCTCTATTTGTATTTGAGCTTTGCAACTCTCGTAAAATTGATTTCAGGGTCAGGGTCAGGAAAACCGTTAACACTGCTGTTTCACACACACTCATGCTGCTGTCTTGGTTCTGACAAGCTATGGTAAGGTAGCTACACATTTTTAAAATCCAAGTTGCTTTCCAAATAATGCAGAAGCGAGATATACAGAAAGGTAGACAGTAATGTAGTAGGTTTGTTTTTTTAAATAATTCAAATATTAATTTTGTTGTTATTATTATTAATATTATTTGTTTTTGTAGGTTTTTGGACATAAACTAAAGTATTGGACAAATTAAAATCCTGACACAAGAGGCAAAGTCAGAAAATCACATTTATTGCATATTGTGCTGATTGGAACATAACTGAACCAAACTGGTAGCTGATTCAATAATTCTCAAACCATTTCATCCTTGACCCACAAAGGTCTGAGGAATGCTAACGGGAACCACGAGTCTCTGTTTTGTGAGAGTCTCTGGAAAGCTTTGATCTGGTGCTGGTGCTACATGAGAAGACAGGATCAACAGCCACTGACGTGAAATTAAAGCTATCAACCTTTTACTGGCAGTTACAAGAAAAGTCAAGGTGCTGATCAAAGTCATTAAGATACACGATTGTATTTTCAAGCTTTAATAGCATGAATCCAGTATTCATTAATATATACCTGTCTGGAACGAAGTGGTGGAGCAACTGACACTATCATCTGCATGTTTAGCCAGAAGGTTACTGTGGCTAAAAAAACTAAACATAAACTCAAATAGGGACGGAGCATCGGAGTATGGATCTGGCCATGTATTTCTGACCCAGCCTGACTTGAGCCAAATGTAGTTCAGTTTGTGCGACATTTTTTAGGACCCTTGTGCATCTAATAGATAGATAGATAGATACTTTATTG
>NW_018128049.1:258074-287984 GCF_001952655.1 Monopterus albus
AGATAAATAAATGTAAGAATAAATTTAGTATATACAGTATATATATATATATACGTATATAGTGTGGTCTGCATTTTACCAGCTCATCACTTTAATTTTTAGTTGCACTTTTAATTAGACTTAGAAGAAACATGGATTGATGTGGTCCACTTTATAGTTCAAGTAATATATTTACAAGAGCACTTCAGTCTATTTGACTTATGTGACTGAAGCCTACCTGAACTCAACCATGACTTCTAAATTTTCTTTCTGAACCTGACCCAAACCTTCAGGCACCGACAGGTCCTGTCGGGTTTGGTTTGGGTATCCACCCTCTAAAGGAGCACAGAAAAGCCTCACCTAAACAGTAATGAACATCTGATAGAGACTTTCAACAAATATAACTTAACCTATCCACCTGGTCCACATGACCACACTTAAAACATTCCTATGTATTTGGGTGCATGCGCTGGCTTCCCTGTGTATCCTACCTACTTTGGGAGGGCGGGTGTCTGCTGAGCTCACAATCAGCACAGGCTCACCGCAGGGATGGTGTCTCAGCCCCAAACTCTTCACGCTGTACACCCAGGACTGTGTCTCCAACCAGGATCACACCACCATCATTAAATATGCTGATGGCACCACCATGCTGGGCCTCATCAAGGGGGGGGGGGGGGCGGGGTTCAAAAACTGCTTGGTGAATGGTGAATGACATTCTTATTTATGGAGAGGAGAATGGCCTCATCCTCAATATAAACAAGACAAAAGAACTAATAGTAGACTTCAGGAAGAACCCCTCTCCCTGCTGCCTCTGACCATCAAAGGGACTGAGGGGTGGAGAGGGCTGACAGCCAGAAGTTCCTGGGCCTGCAGGTCACATCTGAGTAGAGCCGCTGCTCCTCCACGTTGAGCGGAACCAGTTGAGGTGGCTTGGGCACCTGTTTAGGATGCCCCCTGGACGCCTCCCTGGGGAGGTACTCTGGGCATGTCCCTCCAGGAGAAAGTCTCGGGGCAGACCCAAGACACGTTGGAGAGACTATGTCTCCCGGCTGGCCTGGGAACGCCTTGGGGTTCCTCCTAAGGAGCTAGAGGAGGTGTGTGGGGCGAGGGAAGTCTGGGAGGCTCTGCTTGGACTACTGCCCCTGTGACCCTGTCTCAGATAAAGCGGACGAAGATGGCTGGATGGAATTACATTTAGTATGTAATACTTATACATACTTACACCCATACTTTTACTCAAGTAATGATTTCACTGTGTGACTTGTTACTTGTAATCTAGTGTCTCAGTAGTGCAGTGTTGCTACTTTTAAAGTAAATGCTCTGTTCTCTTCTTCCACTGCTGGTGGAGCCCCGTGCTTCAGAGGTCTATGCCTAAAACTACCTTTAGGAGAACAGGACTACAGGAGCTAATACACACATTCAAACACACACACACACACACACACACACACACACAGAGCACTGGAGTGCCCCTGAGTGGCTTGCTGCCCCCTGTAGAGGGCAGTACTCTGCCAAATCACCTTAGGCTCCATGTCTGAATCAGAGGAGAGCAAACAGTGAGAGAAAGAGAGAAGTAGGGAGGGGGTGGGGGAGAGGTTGCAGCAACAAAAGTGGCATTTCCAGAGCACATCAACAGATACCCCCTCCTATCCTCTACCTCCCTCACTCACTCTTTCTCCCTCCCCAGCCCCAGGCCTCATAAAATTGGACTTATGGCTGTGTTGCCAGCATAAATAAGTCCCTTTGATAGTTAGCGGAAGAAGTTATGACCCTCCTGGGTATGGCAAGGGACAGTGGCAGGGGGGGGGCTGGTGGCAGCTCGCCTGGCGCCCCATGGCTCTGATCCTCGCGCCGATTCAGGGCACGCTCTCTTCATTACCGGCGGCCACCGTGGACTTGTTTTTTCTGCAAGATTAATGAGTGCCGCGGAAATTCTCCAGCGCATCTCGATAATTAAGTCTTTGTTTATCAAAAAACAAGTTATATTAGGAGCAGGAAATTCGCAGTAATTATTCATAATCCTAACAATTCAAGTGTAGCTACCTCATTTGCCTGTGTAATTCTGCTTTTTAATTTCTTGCATATATTTGCATATTAATTTTGCCCATCGGCTGCTGCTGGGGCTCTGACAGTTTTTTTAAAAACGTTTTCTTTTTTTCCCTCTCCTCTCCTTGCTCGCCATGATATTTTTTGCAGGGGTGAGGCTCAGTAGCGTGGCATTTGGGGCTGGGTGTAATGATAAATTATGAATTTCTCTAATTTGATGCATAGTGAAATAACTCCTTCTCATCCGCTTCCCCTCTGTCTCGCTGATCCTTCCTCTCCGGCCTCATCAGACAACCCCCTCACCCTGTCACCTCCCTCCCTCCACTGCCACCTTCAGCCATGTGGTCATTAGGGACAGAGAAGCCATGTTTCATTGGTGTCAAAGGCTGTCTGGTGGGCGAGGGAGAGGATAGCAGCAGCCATCGGCCAACATGGCATCCTGCCCAAGCCTTGTGCTCTGACTGTCTCTCTGTGCCCTGGCACATGGCCTACATCCTCTCGTCTCTTCCTCTTTCCTCTCTTTTCTCTACTTTCCTCTCCTATTCTGTCCTCTCAGTTGTGTTCCTTTCCTCTTCCATTTTTCTTGTCCCCACCCCCTTTTCCCCTCTACGCTTCATATGTTCTCCTTAGTTCCTCTCCACTCCTTTTATCATCTCTTCTTCTCTTTCTTTCTTTCTCTTCTGTCCTCTCCTTTTTCCTATTCACCTCTCCTCCCATTCTCTCTCTCCTTTCTTACTCTTCTTTTTTCTCACTCATCTTCTCTTCCTCCTGATGCCTGATACAGCTTTTTAAACTGTTTGTGTCCAGAGGATATGTGGCTTTCCATGGTTCTCTGTGTGTGTGTGTGTGTGTGTGTGTGTGTGTGTGCGTGCATGCCCTTCCCCATCATCATCCTGTGTTTATGGCATGTTTGTATGTGTCCTTGATGAAAACATCTTCGTGGTACACTGACATATGTTTAAGTGGTGGGAGTGCGCTGTTTGTTAAGTGCTAAGCGTTACACAACACTGACTGCTGCTGTCGTAAGGAAATGAATATTGATGATCCCAGGCGCCGTGGTGCATGCTGGGTGACATGCTTAAAAATACAGCCCCACAGCCATTTAGACTAAATGCACTGTCACACAGAAATCTGACACTTAGCCACCAATATTGAATATGGAGTGACCTTTAACCTGCTCTGCTGATAAATACACTGTGAATTAGTGCCACTAATGCATCTATTTGATTAAAATTCTTCAACTGAAAAGTCCAAGGAAATCTGCTGACTGGATCAAAGTGCTGTTTGACTTTCAGATGATGATTCACAAACATTTTAACAAGCGCAATGTGACACTGTAACTGCTACATGAATGACAATACAAAATACATAATGTAAAATCTATGTACTGCTGTGACATACGTACTGAGGGGTAACAAATGAAAGGGAAGACCAACATAAAGTGTGTCAGTGTTGCTGCACTATGAGCCTCCACAACAGCTTCATCTTTCCTTGTGTTAACATGGCTGGAGGGATGAACAGTGTTTTTGCTAATTTACTGTTTTGGTGATGGGGCTGTCTTACAAGTACCTTTCAAAATCTTCCAAATACATTTATACATGTGGTCGAGCATAAAAACAGGCAAATTAGTTAGTTGAACTGCTAGCCACTTGGCCAGACCTATAGTTATAGTATAGTTTTTAGTGTGTGTTACCAATAAGACCGCCTGAACATTGTGGTGTTATAGATACAAATCTCGCATCCTAAAGCTTTAAACTCATGTGTACATATTTGTTTGTTGTTGTTTACATGTTTGATCTCAACATCTTAATGGGTTTTACTGAATTCTTATGCAACATCACCGTTCTGTATTACTGTCTTCTGCTCTTTATTAATCTTAAAGTCAGCAGCTAAATTAAATAGTTTAGTTACATTTAAGACTGATTAAATCTGATTTAACACCATGTAGAATGCAAACTAATACCTGCTTCAGTGTTACACAGATAAAAAAAATTAAAAGATGATTTAAAACTAGAAAGGGCACAGTTCACTGTCAAAGTCATCCCTAAAACTAGTTGACTTTCATATGTAAAATGGAGTGTCCCTTAAAGTGCACGCTATGCCTGTGCTCATGTGGTGACATCTTTGCTCAGCAAATATCAACAAATAATTATAAAAAGATGAATACCACCATGAATGGTCTTTCAATAAGGAACATTATTGCTGTCCTGAGCTGGAGAATAACTGGTCTTTTTTTCTCAGAGGACGTTAAACCCTGGACAGGTCGCCAGTCCGTCACAGGGCTGACATGTAGACAAACAATCACACATGCTCGCACTCAGTCCTATAGGCAATTTAGATTCACCAGTCAACCTAAGCTGCATGTCTTTGGACTGTGGCAGGAAGTCAAAGTACCTGGAGAGAACCCTCGCAGGCACAAGGAGAACATGAAAACCCCACACAGAAAGGCCCCGGGTCGACTGGGGCTCGAACCCAGAACCTTTGTGTTGTGAAGTAATAGTGTTCACCACTGTTCCACAGTGTTGTCCCCAAAAGAAATATTAGCAAATTTTCTTTCTGAAGTCAGGGCAAAGGTGACAAATATATGGCCCAAGTTGCTGTACCATTTTAATATTCCATTACGTGTTATTGATTCTGTTATCTTATTTTATTCATTCTTTCTGAAGATAGCACTTTCCATTCAAAGCACAGACTCTCTCTCTCTCTGCTGAGTGACTGACATCCTTCTATCTTCTCTGCTGCTGCCAAGATGCTCTGTGGTCTTCTATCCCATGTAAATGTCATAGATTAAACTGGAGCATATTGTTTGATCAGATGCACCGAAGTTGAACCGTTGCCTTTCTGCAGCATACAAGCACACATATTGTCACCCCTATTAGGGGTGCTTGCATCAACCTGGTGCTGATGCAAGCAATCTCTCTGACCTCTGTGAACACCAGCCTTGTTGTTGGATTAGACATCATGGCTTGTGCATGTTCTCCGTCTATTTTCAGAGTCAAAGTTCAGCTGTTGCAAACAATTTATGCATAACGTTGTCCATCACAGCCAGCTTGACTAATGTGCAAACCTCTAAACATCATGGAGGGGAGAGAGACAGAGATAGAAATGCAGTGAGAAAGAGTCATTAAGGAAAAGGAAGGGAGAGTGGTGGGGCGTCATTGAGCATGTTGGCAACTGGTAATGTGTGATTGGATGGCAGGGAGCGACCCTCGTAATTGCAGGGTGTCAAAGTATCCTGCTGCCACCACAGAAAACTGGCTCAGACTCTGGGTGACACTGGATGACACTGTGGGGTGGAGGAGTGGGAGTTCAGGTCAAACCGGATGACACCTTGTAGTCAAAAGAGGTGGCATCTGAATCAAGCATAGCATCAGCAGGGGAGCAGTCACTGTGCAGCGGTGCCAAGGGCCAGCACCTTTATGTTGCCATTTATAGCAGTTCACCTCATTGAGAACCTTTGATATTAGACTCAGATCGCAGTTGATTAGGTACAACTAACTAAGATCAATGCAGTCTAAAATGACAGTTCTGCAACAAATAAGGAAATGTTGATTAAACTTTATGAAGTTGAATGTATGAACAGTATTGTATTATACAGAGAGGTGCTTCTGTTATTTAGCTTACCCACATTGTGTTTGACTACTTTAGTTTTAGCTATGGTACTTTCAGAATTTATTCAGACCCCTTCAGCTTTTACACACCTCACTGTTTTTATCTTTAATTTTTTTCCCCCAAAAGTAATGAAACTTAAAAACTGAAATCACTTGTTTACAAAATTGTTCAGAGCGTTAATCCAATACTCTGTATAAGCCCCTCTGGCAGCATTTACTTTCCATTCTTCCTGGGGAAGTCCTGGGTCTGGGCAGTTATCCCTGTTTTTCCCCATCAGATCCTGTCAAGCTCTGTCAGATTAGATGGGAAGTGTCTGTCAACTGCCATCATCAGGTTTCTCCACAGATGTTGTCTGGAGTCTGGGCTTTGGCTGGGCCACTCAGTGACAGCCAGAGACTTGTCTTGAGGCCACTCCACTGTTGTCTTGGCTGTATGCTTCAGGTTGTTGCCATACTGAAAGGTGAACCGTCACCCCGGTCTCAGGTCTCTGCACTCTGGTGCGGGTTTTCTTCAAAGGCCTCTGTGTTTGGCTGCATTCATCCTTCCCTCAGTTCTGACCAGACTCTGCATATGCTGCTGAGAAGTCCCATGCAGAATGATGCTACCAGCACCATGTTTCACTGTCAGGATGGTGTCATTCAGGGTGATGTGCAGTGCCTGGTATTGACCAGAAATTGTGCTAGGAGTTCTGCACAGAGTTCAGTTTTTTCTCATCAGATAAGCTTTTTGCTTGTGCTCTCAGTCCTTTCAATGCTGTTTGACAAACTCCAAGCGGCTGTCGTATGTCATTTAGTCTAAGTGGCTTTGGTCTAGCAGGTCTACCAGGAAGGCCTGATTGGTGGAGAACTGCTGAGATGGTTGTCCTTCCTGCAGGTTCTCCCATCTCTGCAGAGGACTCCTGAAGCTCTGCCAGTATGAATGTTGGGTTCTCGATCACCTCCCTGACCAAGGCCCTTTTTGCCCGGTTACTCGGTCTGGGCAGACGGTCAACTGTAGGAAGTCTTGGTGGTTCCAAACTTGCATATCACAGTTAATGAGGCCACTATGCTCCTGGGAACATCAAAAAAAATTTAGAAAGGATTTTATATCCTTGCCCTGATCTGTGCTTGCCACAATTATTTTCTGGCAGTCTACAGAAAGTTCCTGGGACTCCATGGCTCGGCTTTTGTCCTGACAATTAGTGTGAATTCTGTCACTTTTATATACACATATGATGCCTTTTTAAAGTGTTTTTAAATCAATTTGGTTCACGACAGGTGAACTCCAGTCAAGTTCTAGATACATGTTATGGAAAGTTAAAAACATGTTTTCACTTTGTCGCTAAGCATAGGTTATTTAGATGGGGGAAGAAATGCAATTTTATTACAAATTGACTTTACAAGACAATAAAGTGTGCAAAAAAAGGGAGCCTGAATACCTTCTTAAGTCATTGTAGATGCAGGCCTACCTCCATTAAAAAACTGGCAACTGAATGTAGTTGATGTTCTAGAAAACTGATACTGTTTCATTGCATAAGTCACAATACAAGTGTAAAAATATTTTGTACCTCTGGCACTTTTTCATCATAACTGTCAGTCAATAATACATAATTAAATGTGCCAAAGAATAGGAGAGTATTCATATGGAAGCTCAGTATATGAGTTAAATGATGTTTACCCTTTATTTGGCTCCAAAGAGGGGGGTGTCAGGCCATGCTGTCATAAATCTTCAGAGCCCCACACTAAGCAATGACATTTCCCAGACCTATCCTACCTTTAACACAAAGCATCACTGTACCCTGTCCTCGCCCAGGCAAAGAGCAGATATGTGGCTTGACACACAGCATCTGCATTGTATTTTCTTAGGTTAAGCAGTGGCTGGTCCAACTGGCCTGTAATGGCAGTCACCTCTGAGAGCTGGGTCTGCTCAGTTGTCCAACCACTGACACGATTCTACCAAGATTGTCTAACAAAAGAATACTATTAACAACTCCAGTGAGCCTGTAGCTATATTATCACCAACACAAGTTCTGTGTGGGTGTAGGAGTGAAGGCAGGTCAACAGGGTCATCAGGTGGGCACCCTCTCACTAACTGGTGTTTTGCTGAGTTGGGCCTACAACAGAAGAGAAGGCTCAACACTGTGTTCCAGCATCCCAAAACCATCCCCCTCTTTGCCTGCACCCACACACCCAACACAACCCTTCATCTACTCAGGCTAACTGTTACCAAAGAGTCACTAGCACTAACAAACATTTCAACTGCTGTTCTAGCCACCAAACACTTAAAATAACTCACTAAACATTTCAGATAGCTCACCAGATAACTAGCCAGACTTCTGCTTCCTTTCATACTCTATCAGAAACCACCCTGTGTTAGTATTCATTCCAACAAACCAGTCAAACTTCTACTATGCCTCCATGTTAGCTTGTTCATGCTAACACCAGGAAGTAGGCTTCAAGCCTGCTGCATGTATGCAACATGTTTAATAAGCCTGCCTGTGCTAGTTTACTTCAGCTTAACAGGCATAATCCTCACATATGCTGTCATTTATAAATCACTTACTTATTTTTACAGCATTCACACCTTTCTCCTGCTCCAGAGCCACTCACTGGACCATGCTGCACTATCAGCTAGATTCCTAACTATCTGTCTTAGGCTCTGCCCTTTTATACCTACTCACCTAGCAGAGAGAAAGCTGACTTGGCTACAGATCCCCTACAACCAATCCCTGAAGGGTGGACATTAACTTTCCATCCACACTCCTCTGCCTTCATGGTTAACTCTGTGTATTTCAGTTTCTTATTCACATAATTTGTATGTACAGTGTCCTGTATCTACTGTAAGCTTGGCAAAATAGACAGTCTGCTGTGCTTCTGACCACAACACAAGGTCTGGTCTGAGGTTAGTGCTGACTACTTCCTCAGGAACTAGGTTTAGAGCTGATTCTCTAAATCTACTTTCAATCTCTACCTGCCTTTAGCTAGCCTGCATCTTGCCTGTTCAAAATGACTTGCTTCATGCCTTTTTCACCCTGACAAATGAACAAAATCCACTCTTGTTTCTTCTTCTTATCCAATGAGTGACATATCACACTGTTTAGAAACACTTTAAAGCATTTCCCTTAAAATCCAGTTTCAACAGGAATTGCATCAAACTATAGAAATAAAGGAATTCTAAGTTTCTCTGTGGCTGAATTTAAATGTCTTTTCTCATAGAGATGCTATATACCTTTTCTGGGTATAGTTTCGCTAAGGCTGGCTATTCTCACACTATTTAGCTCTATGCTAATTAGGTAAATAACTTATATTAGACAACACAGGGAACATAAAGTCACTGAGAGAAAGACAAGTGAAAAAGGAGGAAGATAAAGTTCAAAACCCAGATAAACTTGTATACCAGCTAATTTGTGAGCCTGGTGTTAGCTTTATCTGAACTCCATAATGCACATTTGTACAAAAGGTAAAGTCTTGTGATTGACCCTCAGTGTCCTGGCTCTGTAAAGGTTTTGCTTCACTGCCAGTATTGAGAAGCTGGAGGATTACAGCGACCCACAGTTCTTTCAGCATTCATGCTGTATATCACAGTTAAAATAGACAGAAAAACTGTACAAAATGTTCAAATGTACCCTTTAAAAGAGAAAAAGCACTTCACTGATTTTCCTTTGCACTCCTACAACATAATCAGTTTTATCATGGGAAAAATAAAAGCAAAACAAAAAAAAGAAGAAAAAAAAGATCAAAATCAATGCAAATATAGTACCCACAATGCAACTTAATGTGTTGTGCTAGTAGCAGGCATTGTAGCCTGGAGCCACTATTGTAGATGAGGAGCAGGCTGCAGAGGTCTGCTCAGCTGCCTTCTTTCTAAGACCCAGGAAACACCACTTGTGGACATTCATCAGATTACACAGTTTCAGCTGTAGACCCCAGAGGACATTTAAAAAAAATAAAAAAGAAAAGCTTGAGCAGTTTTTCTTTAAAGTCCTGGACCTATCTTAGGCTTTAGTGTTAGAATATTAATATAAAATTTAGAATGCCAAATAAACAGCTTAGGTTTGACTGGAAAAATGTAAGAACTTGAATTACTTGTGTAATCACAACAGCAAGAACCTTTTCCTATTTCATCTGCAACTATTCTTCACACGCTTGCATGCATATCTTTATGGCAAGCTTGAGTGTCCAGCCTGCATATACATTGTTAAAAAAAAATAAGGGAGCACTTAATCATCACAGCATAACACCAAATCAGTTGAGCTTTGGGGATATCAATGTGTCCATTTACTCTAGGAAGCACAAGTGATTGTGAATCAGTTTCACCTGCTTTGGTGCAAATGAAAGTGACAGCAGGTGCAGTGGAGAGGCAAAAGCAAGATAACGCCCAAAGGGTTATAGTTTTGCATGTGGTGGCCACAAACAAATGCTTTCTCTTGATCCTTCTGACTGATTCTTCTCAAGTTTCACTACTGGTAGCATGGGGCAGTACCTGCAGCCTAGTCAGGTTGCACAGGTAGTTCAGCTATTCTAAGGTGGCACATCCATATGTGCAGTCACAATAAGGTTTGCTGTGTCTCCCAACACAACCTCAAGATTCAAGGATTCAAAATTTTTATTTGCCATTTATGCATAAACAGACAGTCAAGGCATATAGGGATTCATGTGCAGCTCTCCTCTGGAATCAGGTAAGGAGTCAAAAGCCAGAAAGAACACTTACTCTTAAAATAAAAAAGTTACATAAAGTTCAACCCAGCTTTTCTGAGCCGCCTGATGAAGTATAGCTGCTGCTGGGCTTTCTTCACTGTGGCAGCTGTGTTCAGTGACCAGCTCAGGTCAGATGTCACCTGCAGGCCCAGGAACTTCTGGCTGTCAGCCCTCTCCACCTCAGTCCCTTTGATGGTCAGAGGCAGCAGAGGGGAAGGGTTCTTCCTGAAGTCTACTATTAGTTCTTTTGTCTTGTTTATACTGAGGATGAGGTCATTCTCCTCTCCATTAATAAGAATGTTGTTCACCCAGCTTCTGTAACCTGACTCATCTCCCCCCTTGATGAGGCCCAGAACTGTGGTGTCATCAGCATATTTAATGATGATGGTGTTGTCATGGTTGGAGACACAGTCCTGGGTGTACAGGGTGAAGAGTTTGGGGCTGAGACAGCAGCCCTGTGGTGAGCCTGTGCTGATTGTGACCTCAGCAGACACCCGCCCTCCCATTCTAACCACCTGTGGTCTTTCAGTCAGGAAGTCCAGAATCCAGTTACAGGTTGGAGTTAGGACACCAAAGTCTGTCATCTTCCCAATCAGCCTACCCGGGCGAATAGTGTTGAATGCAGAACTGTAGTCCAGGAAGAGCATCCTAGCATACGTACTGCTGTTGTCCAGGTGTTTCAGGGTATGGAATAAAGCCTGAGCTGTCGCATCGTACATTGATCTGTTGGGGCGGTAAGCCAAACTGGAGGGGGTCTACAGTGTCTGGGACCATGTGGTTAATGTGTGTGAGGACCAGTTTCTCTAAGCACTTCAGAGTGTATATGTCTGATGTCTTAGGGACCGGTATGATAATAGATTTTTTGAAAATGTGAGGAACTACTACTTGGGTTAAGGACAGGTTGAAGACGTCTGTATACACACTAGCGGGTTGATCCCTACAGGCTCTCAACACTCTAGGGGGAACACTGTCTGGTCCCGCCATCTTTGGGGGTTTACCTGTTTCAGGGCCTTCAGGACCTGTGTGTGCATCACCTGAAAAGCAGTGTCCCCCAGGTTGCAGGGGGATTTTGAGGGGCTGTCTGTGTTCATCCTGTCTAACCTCGCATAGACGTTGTTGAGGCTGTCTGGGAGGGTGGCATCCTGGGGGGCTGTGTTTGTTGATTTGTTTCTTGTAGTTTGTGACTGCCTGGATTCCCTGCCACATACTGTGTGTGTTATTGTTCATGTAGTAGCTCTCCAGTTTTTGGAAGTATGCTCTTGTTGCAGCTCTGTTGGACTTCTGTAGCTCATACCAGGCTTTCCTGTACTCCCCTTGGTCCCCTGACCTAAGCCTCTAGTCTCTTCCTGATTTTCTGTTTTATATCTCTATTAAACCAGGGTTTGTGGTTGTGGAAAACATGCACCGTTCCAGCTATTGCGCATATGGATGTGCATGCGAGCTCACAGGAGATACCAGGAGACTGGATATTACATCAGGGGAGATGGACAGGGCCGTAGAAGGGCAACAACCCAATAGCAGGGCCAGTATCTGCTCCTCTGTGCCAGAAGGAAGAGGAGGAGCACTGAAAGAGCCCTACAGAATGACCTCCAGCAGCTACTGGTGTGCATGTTTCTGAACAAACTATCAGAAACAGACTCCGTGAGGGTGGCATGAGGGCCTGACGTTCTCTGAAATGACCTGTGCTCACAGCCCAGCACCATGCAGCTTGATTGGCATTCACCAGAGACCACCACAATTGGCAGGTTCACTGTGAGCACATGTGACAGGTGTGAAAGAGTCTGGAGTCACCGTGGTGAACATTATGCTGCCTGTAACATCACTGAGCATGACTGTCTTGGTGATGGGTCAGTGATTGTCTGGGGAGGGTCACACAGACCTCCATGTTATAGCCAACTGTACCCTGACTCCTGTGAGGTACTGGGATGAAATCCTCAGAGCCACTGTCAGACCCGTGAGTCCTGGGTTCCTCCTGGTGCAGGACAATGCCTGGCCTCATGTGGCCAGAGTCTGTAGGCAGTTCCTGGATGATGAAGGCCTTGCTACTATTGTTGGGCCCCTCACGTTCCCCTGACCTAGATCCAACCTTGCACCTATGGGACATTATGTGCCGGTGCATCCAACACCACCAAGTACCACCAGAGACTGTCCAGGAGCTCACTGATGCCCTGATCCAGGTCTGGGAGGAGATCCAGGACACCATCTTCCAACTCATCAGGAGCATGCCCAAACACTGTCAGGACTGCATACTGGCAGGTGGGGCCAAACACTTTTCTGAGTCACATTATGAGCTGCCCTGATGAAATTCACCCAAATTGGATGAGCCTATGATTTCAGTGTTTCACTTTGACTTTCAGTGTGATTTTTTTAATCCATCCCTACATGGGTTGATGATTTTGGTTTCCATTGACTGTTGTTATGTCATCTTGTTCTGCAAAAATTATACAGTGTACATTGGTAAACCTTTCCAACTTGAATAATTCATTCATCAAGATCCAATGTGTGATTTAAGTATTACTTACATTTTTTGAGCAGTGTAGATTTGTGTAAACCTCTCAAGCAACATGATCATTACCAGTTTCTTTGGAGGCCATAAGACATCCAAACACTTTCTGTGTATGTCACATTGCTATGAAGCTGCTACTATGTCTCCAAACTTCTCCTCTGTGCTGCAGCAGGACAAACTGCACTTCAGCAGCCCTGTCTGCCTGCCACTGCCAGCGGTGTGAAAGGCTGTCAAGAGGAGATGGAGAGCGAGCGGTAGAGAGACACAGACATATACAAAAGAGGGAGAGGTAGAGATGGGGTGGCGGCTGGGTTGGAGGGGCCTGTTGAAGTTGAAGCCTGTTCTTTTGTGCCCTGCCTTCTGATCATTTACATCAAGTTGACATTCGGAGAGTTTACTCTGGGGTCTGTAATTGTATTCTTTCGCCAGTTCTGCATTGCCAACCGTGAAAATGGAATCTTATCAACCCTGACCAATTTTTAATGTACAAAATGAATTGGCAGGGGTTCAAAAAAGGGGGGAGCTACAATTCAAATCAGGTGAATGATACATGGCATTTTTTTCATTGGTGAATGATTGAGCTGCCCACCAACCCCACTGCAACCTCCCACCACCATATCCCCCACCCCACCACTTTCAACTATCATATTACACCAGATTTATTTTCCTTTCAAAGGCATGGCGAGCACAGGGAGCGGGCTATTCAAGTTAAAATACATGCGTGTACGTGTCTCTGTGTGTATTATACATTTTTATATACATCCCAGTGTTGACTCGGTATGTGTGCATGTTTTCTGTGTGGGTGATAAGATGCTTGGACGAATTATGTCAGCAAAATGGCACAAGGGGTTCACTTGCCACATTTTCAGGGGCACCTCAAAGGTGAGTGAGCTAATTGGACTAGTGACCTAAAACAAGAAAGTGCAGCCTCTGGGGGAAGTTACACAACTCCTATGGTTTTTGTGAAAGGCAAATGTATACCACAGTTGTTTTTCCTTTTAAAACTGAAGTTGTTTGAATTTGGAAATGAAAGGGACTTGGTATAAAGGAGAACAGTTTCTACAGGACACCACAAAAATGACACTATGAAATATACCAAAAGTGAGGCTGAATTAAAGAACAAATTTGGTTTGTTACAACTGGCTTATTCTTATAATTTTGAGTAAGAATAATATTATACCCACCAACTTAATTACTGATAATTACAGTTTATATAATAATTTTACAGTTTGCCTTCGCTTCTCTTCCATATATGCTTGGCCAACATGGATGTTTGTCTATTTGTCCTATTGGGATTCTTTTTAGTGCTGTTGCCTTGTTTCAATTCCCTTGAAAATACAAGCAGTGCATCTGAAATCACCTAACTGACATGCACATAAACCTTTCTGCCAAATACCTACTACTCTAATGAAAATGCAGTAGGCACAGCAGTTACTCCACTGTCTAGTAAGCGCAGCTTCAGACATGCTACTACATGGTCATCTTGCCACTGACTGACCCGGATGTTTACATGTGACGACGCCAGTCACTTATTCTTCATTAATTCGTAACAGCAGTAGCATAGCTGTCACTGCTCACTAACCAGTGTTACAGAGGGTAAAGTTTAAAGAGACAGAGGCCTTGAGCCTAAGTGTTATATTATGTGAACCGCCACATTATATATATCTTATGGGTTATTGAATGTGTTAATACGAGCACAATTGCTACAGCTAGGCCTGCTAAGTAGAGCCAGCTAGCTGGCAGGTTAGGGCAGTAGCATCTTCAAAAACATTGCTGGAAATTTCTAAATTTACATTACTTGGATAGACTGGCCGCATATTTGAAAACTAGTCGTTTATTTTCTTGCCTGGAAAAAATATCAAAATTTAATGAAGTGGCATAATAACAGCCCTAGCACAACAATTATAACAGCTTTGAGCCTGCCTGCCACTACAGTGAGATGATGGGATAGTGTAGTGTCCACTGCTTCCATATTACAAAGTTATGAAGGTCATCTGGGTACTACTCATATATTCTTTAAGAATTTGGACATACTACTTGTCTCGCATACACGTTTTAGCCTACTATGTAGTAGGCAAGTAGGCAATTTCGGATGCACCCAAAGTCAACTGTGACAGCAGTATAACCACAAACAAACCAAATGTCTACTAGATTAAACATAGTGGAATGACAAATGTGACAGTTTATTTACTTCTGATATTGTCATGATGTGGACTTAGCTTCTTGTTTTTGTTAGTTTTTGCCCCAGCTCTCTCTGCCATTCTGCCACGTCATATTAATCACCATCATTCCATGCACCTGCAGCCCATTATGGTCCTGCTCCATATATATATATGGTTCATTACTCTATCTGACTCCGTGTTCCAGTCCTGCTGCTACTCGTTGATGTCTCGTTTCTGCAACATTTCTGCCACGTTCCTGGTGTGCTTAGCCAACCTACCCACATTATGATGGAGTGAGTAAGTCTCTGACGCTACGTTTATTTGTTCGCCAGCTGCAGAGTGTGTGCCCCGGTGCTGATTGGTTTTCTAATGGCCAGCTACGTTATGCACTTAATTGACTGCCAGCCAGGTCATGCACTTAATTGACTGCCAGCTACTTAGTGCACCTACCTGAGGTGCACCTACTTGACTGCCAGCTACCTGACATGCCAGCTACGTCGTGCACCTACCTGTCATGCCAGCTGCCTGTCGTGCACCTACCTGGTTCCTTCCGCTCCCCTGCTCACTCACCTGCACTCAATGGTCTCCCTGGAGTGCACCAGCCAACCCAGCCTACCTGAACTTTCTGCCCCCGGCCCATCAGTTCCCACCTGTCCCTTCCCCGGTTCTGTTTCACTCTGCCTGTCTTGATTTAATTAACAAATAAACTCCTTTCTGTTGTCCCTGGCCTTCTGAGTCTCAGAGTCTGCATTTGGGGGTCAAACCACACAAATTGTAACAAATATGTTACTGCATGATTTCATTATATGTTTATTTAAAATAATTTATGTACATTAACATTTCATATCTTGTGGAACAGAATAGGCACTTTTGGACCAAACCATTTTAGGGACTTATTTGTAGGGACTACCTACCCCACTGGGGAGCTCAAAAAACTACATACCTTCACAGTCTTTTTCCTGTTTGCATTTGCACCAACAGTAGGAATGGTGAAGAGACCTAACACTAAGGGCCATTCACTTTTTGCATTGTTTTAAATAGTTTTCATTAATTTAAATAGAGATGAATGACAAGTGCACTCACAATAGAGTGACACTGTTGAGACGCTCATGCATTGTGACGTGTTCGTTTTTCCATGGCATCTACACCACAGCGAGATAAAAAAAACCCTCAACTTTTCAGAATGCAACAAGTGCACCGCATGTCATGTGACAAACCCAACCAATCAGCTTCACTATTTCTGCAACAATATCTGGTTCAAAACTCAGCCAAGATGGAGGAAGGCGCTGCTGGATCAGCCAGTGAAATTCTTTGTTTTCTTTGTGTTTGGGTCCATCCCATCCTTCAACAAACACAATGTTTTTTCCTCCTCTTGTCCACAAATAAATCTAGTGGCTGAGCTACTGCAAAGCATTTTTAGTGCTGGAAATCCATTTATATTCTACAACTTCCTTGTCATCATGCAACAGGAAGCTCATGGTTACTTACCAATGGCAGACACACGGGAGCACGAGCTCCCGAGCACTTTGGGAGAAAGGAGAAATCGATGCCATGTGATTTTAGATGCGATAAATGAACAGCTCCTAAGCCTGGTGACTGTTAGCACTTAGCCAACAAGCTCACAACAGTTAACACATGGCAAAATTACATTACCTGTGTTGTGTTGAAATCTGTTTCCCCATCGAGATGTGTTTACCCTAACCTGAACCCTAACATTATCCTAACCACAGTCATGGTTTTTTAAAAAATGGTAGGTAGCAGTGCTGCAGTCAACATACACGTACATCCTCATGGTTCCTACTGTGCTTAGAGAGTATCCTGTGGTAGGAGCTAAAAAAGTCCCTTAAAACACTGTTCTAAAAACTGTTATCAGTCTCAGTTCTTGAAGTGTGTACAAACAAAAAGGGAGGTACATTGTTCAATAGTTATATGAACTATGAAAAAGTTCCTCTTGCTAGGGCAGGTGTGACTCAGGAGGTCATCCCCCAACTGGAAGGTTGGCAGTTCCTGTTCTCCTCAGTTCACAGGTACTTTGGCAAAACATTGAACCCCAGATCCCTTGTAGGGACAGTGCCACCATTGCTGTGGGTGTGTGTGAGTTGGCGCCGTAGATGGTTGCCTCAGTTCTGTACCAAAGACAAATTGCTTGCGTGTGTAACATACCTAAAAAAGTGATCTTAATAATAATCTTGATAGTCTGAAAGCACCTAATTAGTGCTTCAAATCAATATGATGAAACATTTCTTATTAGAATGAGAGGCTATATTAAATAAGCTATAATTGTTTGACATTTGACATTGTGTAAATGGAAATGGAATTTACATGTAATTTACAGTTAATACAAACATCCTGAATCACTTTCTGTGGAATCCCTGCAGGAACCAGGTTGCCATATACTGTATGACATGAATACTGAATATCATGTATGGCAGCGGTAAAAACAAGTGCTCATACACATCAACTTTGCATCAAAATTTGACCTGATCTATTTTCAATATTTTCAAATAATCATAGAGAACAAAGAAATAAGGAATGGCATGCAACAAAGTTTTTGGGCTCAAATTAGAGATGCTATTAAATGGCAATTGTCACAAAACTTTGGGTCACCTGAACACTCCCTTTCTGCAATGTAATTAGCAGTATGGAGAGAAGAGTGGTTATTTCTAATCTAAACTGATGAAAATGATGAAGATGAAGATGTGCCTCTTCTGTATTCCAGCCCTTAAGTCCTAACAGGAAAACAGAGATGAAAAAGAGGACAGCATGGATAAAAACACAAACAAAAAGGAAGTGAAACGAAAGCCATACATATGTTAAAATCACAGCAGTAATAAAGATTAAGTAGAAGTTAATGGCATCCTCAGTCATGCTCATGGAGGTAATCTCTCTTTTTTAAATCAAAATTAGATTTGGAAGGGAAGAACAAACAGAGGGTGAGACTTTGGCGTAATATTTTAATCAAATTGTCATGAGTGAGTGGATACAATTAGGGAGGCTGTCAGTCACCAAGGCAGGGACCCTGTTGTTGTTCAGCTGGCAAGGAGGCTGAGGAGGGTGGGGTGAGTGGAGGATGGGCCCTGGATAGGATCAGGGAGGATACAGTAAGTAAGTAAGAGGACACAGGTGCATTGCCACAGTGCCAGTGTGGGACACTGCTGAATGACCATTCTTACAACACCTCCTTACTAGAGAAATGTTTCTTTCATGGGTGTTTACAAAGGCAGTGAAGCATTGCCTGGAGCTGCATGCAAGTGTGTATGAGAGATGGGGTTGATGACTAAGTCGGCATTCAGACTGAGTCCAGTAAAACGCAACTGCCTGCAGTGTTTTAACACAATGGACTGCATTGGTCGGGGGGTAGTGTTGTAGGCATCTACGATAAGGCTGTGTTGTGATGAACTGGAGTGGCTTCATTCACATTTCAACCCTGCCAGTTTCTGTTGTATTTTGTTAGCCATGCTGCTAACGTACCCTACTCTACATTAGCACCAATTTCCACCACCAGTGTGTCGGCATTGATAGATTAATAAACATCGTTTAACATCATGTACCCTAAATAATGAAAATGCATGGTGCATTTGAAACTGTGGCCTAAATTCAAAGGTGAATAGCACTGAATTCTCATGCTAACAAGGTAAACAAAAGAGTCTTCATCCCATGGGTGTTCACATTCTGACCATCTACCTGATGAGATTAGTCAACGCAACCTTTGCCAGATGATGTCACCATCTGGTGCAGCAAAAGTTGAACCAGATCCAGCTTCTTCACTACACGGGGTTGTATTTTTTTGCACCTGTGGTGCTGGTTCCGGCTGTGGTAAATGCAATCCACTACTGAAATGAATGGAGAGGGCTGTGTTTTTTACACCTTTGAAACTAAGTCTAAATGTGGGCTAATAAAAACAGAAGAGTTAGGTTAGGCAGGGATAGACAGACTGAAAAAAACTACAGATGAAGAAGATAGATGACAAAACCGATGAGAAAAGTTGATGCAAAAGATGCATGTATGATGGGAATTAAAAGGATAAGGGGGGTTGAATTTGAAGATAGTGGAAAAGTGATACAGAGTGAGCAAATCACCAACCCATGATCTTCCTCCCTTCTCACTTGTCTTCCATTTCCATCCACTCTCTTGCATGAGCACTCTAAAGCCTAAACAAGTGTGAAAATGGTTGCTTTTAGCCCAGTTCAGGCCTGGGCAGACTTTCCACATGTACACAAACACTATCTTTGTTATCTGTGATCTAGGGGCACTGGGCTGTCTGCTCATCTGTGATAATACATTTTTGACATACCTAAAGAAGACCAGGGTTGTTTCCCCTTCATTTGGGGCATTACTACAGCAAGGGGCATTGAGTAATGAGGTAGGGGTTGTGTTACTATTAGCTAGACCCTGCACAACCTCTCTCTCCACTGGCTTCATTGACTGGTTTCCCCCCCTTTGATTAAGAAGCAAAAACAAATACATTTTTCAAGGATGATATGATTGTGGTGTTGCATCCATTATGAATTGTTTTGTTCTTTAAAAAAATCATCAGATTTGCTGATGACACATGGCTCTCCATATACTCTAGGTTATCCTTTGTTACCTATTTGAAGAGAGTTCAAAAACAATTGTTCCTTTATAGGCTAGTGATTAAGGTGCAGCGCTCTCGCTGCTGCGGCCCAGGTTTGAATCAGGGTTGCGTCAAGAAGGGCATCCAGCATAAAACACGTGCCAAATGTCAACATGTAAGTCGTCAGTGTGACGATTCGCTGTGGCCACCCCTAAACGGGAAAAGCTGAAAGTGACTTTCTATTTGTATATGTATATACATACATATGTAGAACCCATCTTCTCCTCCCAAAGCCTCCACCACCACCACCATCCCATCCAAGTTGGATATACAGTAATTAGGATTTATCAAAGTAATTTGTCAGAGCCAATTCATCACTACATGAGACACGCTAAAGAGCAAATTGACATGTTAGCACACATACCGAGGACAGGTATCTCCTCCAACATTTGGTAACAACTAATTAAACACAGCTGATGTCAGATAGAGTGACTGATGCCAGGCGTGATTGTCTGTGCAGCAGAAAAAATCAAGTCAAGCAAAACCAAAATGCAAAGCACAACATGACAATGAGGGAGATGTTTCAGATGGCCAGACACTTCACTCCATGCTGTGCTTTTCTGATTCATTTATCTGCCACTGAAATTGTGAAATATGCTGGAATTTTGCTAATGTGGTGTGCTGTTAAGGCTTTGACAACAATTTGATTTTGTTAGAACGTTAAAGGGACGTAGTAAAGGGGACCCAACCACGGGTATAGTGTTTAAACTGGTTTCAGCTTATATTATCTTCTGCTGAGTAAGAATTACACATTCATTTGAAGTATATTGTGTAGCGGTTTAGTGGTTGAAATCTTTATTCTGAATACATCATAATCCAGCATCATGTGTATCATCTGAATGTGTTTCATAGTCTTGCAAACAGATTTATGACATTCTAACACTGCTATAGATTCCATACTCTATCTAGTATTGGAAAGCACATAAACCTGATGTTACCTGCATGTCTGCCAGTGAAAGTTTTTGATATTCTTTTAGTAAACAGAGAAGACAACTGTATTCCTGTTTGTAACACACACTGTAATATTATTTGAGTGACAAACAGCCATTGAGGAAAGAGCACTAAACACCAGAGGCAAGGCAGTAAAAGTAAATGGTATGTCCTGTGTGCTTATGCTGGCCCATCGATCAGAAGGGAAACATACTGTAGATATTTCCTGACAGGTTTGCATGTGACGGATGGACATGGCAAAGGGTTTAAGCAGATGGAAACCGAACTATTTGGGATGTGCTCCATTTGAGCACAGATTATTGCTATAGAGCAATATGGAATAAAATGTACAATTAAAAACCGTTGCTCACTATAACTGCTGAATTGTTTGGTATATTAAAATGAGTCTTTAGGAATTATGTTTTCAGTGGATGATTAAGCAACACATGATTTCTGTCCACATCTAGTGCCAATGTAGAATATAGTATGCCCTTAATATTGTAGGTGTAGAAGGCAGGTTCGTGGACGAGCATTTAGCAGGTTTGACTTTGTTGGGGGAGATGGGAGTTTTCACTCTCTTACAATCCAACCATTGTTTGTGTTTTAGCAACATTGGCACTGTGATTTTAGGGATGACAGTGACAACTATGGATTATAAGAAAATTTAACAGAAATTTGAGTAGACATTCATAGTCCACAGACGACACTGCCTATTGATTTTAGTGCTGACATTTCCTATAGTGCCACCATGAGACTGGCATTTGTTTTTCAGGCTAGAAAGTCTTTACAACTACTGGATAAATGGCTGTGAAACTGGCTACATTCAGCATATTCAGGATCCCTAGATGATAAATCTTAGTGCTCAAACAACTAATGATTACCTTACTTGTATTGATCCTAATTTCTATTAAATATCGGCAGGTGCATACTTGTACTGTACAACAATGCAGTGTATTGTAATACTTTACTTTCTCTGCTTTAAAAAAGCATGGATCTAACACTTTTGTACAGCATCACAAGGTTCTTCTGTCATCCATGCTGGCATTTTACATTATGCACAGTGTTATCAATAATCATCACCAGACTAAATCTCTCTTTATTAATGTGTTGTGCCTGAGGCCTGAGCTGGGGGGCAGCCTGACTGAGAGCCCTGTTCATGCCAGTGTGATTTCTAGTCATTTGTCTACATCACGGGCCTGTGCATCAGGCTGAGATTGAGCTCCAGCCAAGCTCTACCACTTAATCAGCAGGTTAATGCCAGCCTCTGAGGGAGAGGGGGGAGAGAGATGTTGGGCATATTGGGATTTCAGCCCATTTACAAAGTGTGCATAGGAAATTACCTAGTGCCTACATGTCATTTGCTCCCCAGAGCCCTCAGTGTGCTGTTAAAGCTAGCAGGGCATGGTGGGCAAAAAAGGATGATGACAGAGGGAGTGTGAGATGCTATTATGTCCAGAAGAATTATGCTTCTCTCACAGTTCCCTGTCCGACTCTTTCTCCAGCTCTACCCCTTTGACATTTTCTCTCTCTCTGTCTCCTTCCACCCATTCTCCTCCTCCCCACCTCCAGTCTTTAATTCTCTGTCTTGTCATTGTCCTTCACTCCCTTCATATTCACTTCCACTTTCACCGACTTTCTGTCCCTCTCCTTCTTGGTTGTCCTCTTCTTTATCCTTCCCATCTCTGTCTGCTTCCTCTATTCTGGGGTAACATGGTGTCCCAGAGCCTCTGTGAAAACTAACTGGCTATGTGTGTGTGTGTGTGTGTGTGTATGCTCATGCACGCATGCCTGCTTGTGCTCTGGCAATATGCTCTCACTCAATCAGATTTGCATAAGTAACCTCTCAGCAGGCCTGCTCCACTGGCCAGGTGCGTTGCTCTATTTGCATATAGAACTGTGAGGCTCCCCAGAGTCACTTTAGACTCCAGTGACTGCTGAGTGAGCCCACATGAAATCTGAATTAAAAACCCTCCACCTGCCTGTCTCACACCCTCCTGCATCCCTGCCCATCTACATACCTACTTTACTTCCTTCTACCTTTTCCTTCCTACTCACATTTTGGCCTCTCTTCCAGGAAGGCTACCTCCACCTCTACCAACACGTACCTCTACCTTTGTTCCAAGGACAGCTTTTTGTCATCCAGACATGGGTCATTTTTTGTTCATGTTCCTCACAGTGTCATTCAGACATACCCACGACCATGATGGAGAGAGTCACAGTACACATGCAATATTTGCCATACATACAAGATCAACCAGAATCTTCTTACTACAACATTGTAGACAAATATGTGCATTCCAGGAGAATTCTTTTCTTCACAGTATCTAGGTTACGTGCTGTCCTAACTCAATATTCAGTTGAAGTACTTGTCAGTGCATTGGTTACATCACATATTGAACATATGGGCTAATCTAATCCAATTCTGTCAGGTATTTCAAATAACTTTATTTGTCAGTTACAGCTTATTCAGAATTCTGCACCACTGATTATTACACACTCAGTCTACTGATCATATCAACAAATGCACTGGCTCCCTGTATCACAATGTAAACATTTTTAGTCTTTTTCCTGCCTATCTTACAGATTTTCTTCAGGTTTTTATCCCACTTTGCCCTTTGCCATCTTCATTAGCAAATCTTCTAGTGTTACCCACTATTACTCTCAGTACAGTAGGTGCCACGGCCTTCTTTTATACTGCACCTGAAGTCTGGAATTCACTTTCTTCTTTTATTCACATGTAGGATTCCATTAGTGAGTTTAAGACAGCACTAAAATCTCGCCTCTTTAAATTAGCATATCTAGTATAATTACGCTGGATCAATTCTGTGCTGAGTTTAGGATTTTAGAATTTTATTGCTATTGACATTGATATCGACTTTTATTATTGCTGCTGTGTTTTGATTGTAATCTGCTTGCAATAGTATAAGTTGTAACTCATTTTATTGTATGTTTATTGATTTATTTCATGGGGGGTGACCTTGAGTGTTATGAAATGCGCCATTAAATAAAATGTGTTATTGTTATTATTATTGCTGCTTAGGGCATTCTCCAAAACAATCATGTTTTATAACTGAGCAACTCAACACATCAGAGAAATGCACAGACAGGCCCACTGTGAGTGACATCATCCTACATCAGTATGTTGTAATCTTGTAATCTTGCCTGTTTGTTCATGTGACTGCATGTAGGTCAGACTTATGTCATGTTAAAAGTGATTTCTAATGCTTTGAGGTCTGACCAAATAAGATTCCCATTGCAGCTTTTACTGAAAATTGACCGGGGTGCTCATTCAGACATAAAGTTGATACATTCAGATGCCATCAGATTAAGGGAAAGTATGTCTGAAAAGAGTATGTGTCTAAAACGGGTTATATTGTCCACCTACTATGAAAGCATGTGATCTCTCTCCTTCACTATCTTGCTACCTGCCAACCTGTACCGAGTCTAACTTTAGCACTTGCACATTGTGCCAGGATAATACTTACAGTACCTGGCAGGGGAGATACCATGATCAAGAAGGTGGTTCACCCAGAGTGAGGCTCAACCATTGCAGATGTCTGACCCTTGCGAATTCCCCAAATGTGGGAATCTTGACTACATAACTTCTGGTAGTGGGGGACTGTGTTCGCACTCTGCCTTGTTTAGGGAGGCGACAGTGGTGCAGTAGGTAGAGCAGTTGTCTCCCAACCAGAAGGTTGAAGGTTTGAATCTCAGTGCCTGCGGTCTACATGTCAAAGTGTCCTTGGGCAAGGACACTTGTAACATACTTAGCCAACGAAGGTGAACCTTAATAAAGGTTCAAAAACACATCTTCATGTGACAGACAGATCAGGTTAAAACATCCTATTAATTCAGCTTTACAGTCTGAGTTTTTGTTATTCTTAACAGTCATGTGGTTCACTTGCTCAGTTCGCTTCAACTGTATTGTACAACTTTGCTTAGTTGTCACTGAGAAAACAAGAAGTTCAGCAACACTTGCAATGTTTTGAGCAACTTTAATGTAAAGACCAAAGACCAATGTATGTCGGCATGGAGCCTCAAAGACCCTGACAAATGCTCCATGCCGACATGCGTTGGTCTTTGGTCTTTACATTAAAGTTGCTCAAAACACTGCAAGTGATGCAGAACTGTTTGTTTGCTAGTTTGTTTGTGCCTTGATAGCGGGGGAAGCTGTACCAGAGATTTCTGTGGTACTTAGCTGTCACTGAACCATAGATTTTCAAATGTTCCATTATTCTGAGCACCTCTTGAATTTTTTGTGCACATTGGCTGAAAATACAAGCTTGACTCAAGCTGGACCCAAACTAGTAAGAGCACCGTGGAACCTTGACAGGAGCAAACAAAACATGAACCCTTTCTTAAAAACACAGCCAATTTCACCCCTGTGATAAGAAACTCCACAAGATATCTTCAAGTACAGGTACCCCGTCTTTAAATATTACCGGATCATCAGATCGATTGTAGTTTTGTTATGTTTAGTCATTATGGAGATTAAAGTATATCTGACCAATAGTTGGACGATTTGATGAGTTCAGGCATGCTATGGAAAACTGTGGGTAACATGATAATAAGGGTGCTATTTCAGGTGTTTCTGCAAAGGTTACTGGAGAATGAATGACACTTAACTGTTGACAGTTTCACTCAATCACAAGTGAAATGATAAAATCTTAACAAAACACCAGAGACAACAATATCAGTCTCTTCTCCTTTCCCTAAAGTAAATACCAAGAAGCAGATACTGAAATATATGCCCCACTCTTTTCACATGCCATGACAGCACCACAGAAATTGGCTCACTGGATCTCAGTGGTGTCCCAATTCCGGGGGATAAACTTGTAAAACAGTTCATTTTAATACAGGGAGAATCCACACTTTGCTTCAGATCAGGCGGGCATGCATAATCTTCCTGGCTCTGAGCTTGACCTCGACTTAAGGGTGTCCTTAACTAAGGGCTACTTGGTAAAAAAAACACTGCCTATATGCTATGTCATTTGTACTTTCTTATATGTTAATGCATCCAGGAATTTATTCTAAGACCCTTGGAGAAAAAAAGGGGGGACCCACAAGGGAATACCAATGGCTGAGCAATATCCTTTTTCCATGAACAGAGGAAATTGTTCCATGACCCTTTGAGGTCTAGCCCATTTGAATATGTGTGTTGTCCCTGTCTCTAGCCTAATCAGAACAGATTGAGTCATGGCCAAACCACAACAAGGGGAGTTCAGTAAAATGAAATACATTTGTTCTGAGCCTCTTGATAGAAACACACATTCAACAAGATATGCCTGCCAACTAGTTTGCATTTAAGAATTTCCAAAGAAGAAGAAGAAGAAGAAAAAAAAAAAAACGTGTGTGAAGTGGGGATAATTGATGCAGACAGCTAAAGTGGCTATACAAACAGAGAGGAAGCGATTGCACAGCTAGGACTGTGATTTGGAAATACTTAAGATATATTTTAAGCAACTTTGGTGAAGCTACTTCCTGTTGTCTTACAGGCACTTCATTTGCATGTATTGTTGTATCCTCGATCTCTCTTCGTCTTCATCCTCCTCTTGTTCCTCCTCTTCAGATTATCTCGGTCCCCCCACTACATTCTGTGAAGTTCAACTGTTTACTAGAAGCAGCAGGTCAGCCAGTCCACTGAAGGCACATGAAAGGACACTTGTAATATACACAGAGGGCAGTGTTAGAGGCCAGGCAAAATATAATATCATACAAAAAGGTGAAAGTGAGCAGAAGCACAAGGTCTTCATCTCTCATGTATAGAAATTGGAAACGTCTGACCAGCCCGGGGTTGCTTATCTCAGAGGGCAGATAGCATCATGAAACAGGCCTGTAATGGCCACATGCTCCACTTGATAATCCCCTCTTCCCCTCCCTGCTGCCGCCCGTCCGGAGATACGAGGCTGCCGGTCACAGGGCTTAGAGGCTTGGAGAGCAGGGGAGCATTACTGATACAAAAGAAATGTATTTGGGCTCTTCCAGTGCTCCGGCGGACTGGGTTAACATAATAGCTTCCCCTCCCTGGCCTTGCCTTGTTTTTGATTGATACTTTTCAATTATAGTCCACCACCGTCCGAACCAGCCCCGCCGCTGCCCCCACTCCCCAAACATTCAAAATGCTATTTTTCCCACTGTGTGATAACTTCAGACATTTAGGGGGTGCAAGAGCATTGGTAACCTTGTTTAGCCGGCACAGTAAATTGGTTCCATGTTCAACATAATAGCACTGACAGGCTTTTGCTAGGGAAATCAGTCCGGCAAAGGGACATGCCAACGATAAGACATCCAGCTTTGAAATTCTATTTCTCCGTATCAGAATTAAATCTGGACTTTATATTTCTTTTTGCCCGGGCACAGGCTCTCTCTGGTCGCTTCCCGGCCTGTACTATTTGATCACAGGGTGACAACTAATACTTACCCCTGAGATCCTTTGCTCTTTCTATTTTCTGGGACTTTGGACCCTATTTTTTCTTTTGCCTTGTTATTTTTCCTCTTCTGTTTTTTTCCCCATATTGGTTGTCAAAGTCTCCGATGATTTGTCCGTCCCCGGTATGTAATGTGTCGGAACATACTCTGTGCTTCTGTAGCATTTAAAGATACTGCTATACACCTGAGAGCTCTCTGTATACAGCATTCACATAGGCAGTATCAGCGACTGTAAAACTAAGAAAGGATTAAATGCGTACCATGGGAATCAGCACCTTCACAATAAAAATCCATAACATGTAATACATATATATAATACTGTATATAACATAACATGATAAATAATAAAATACATAAGTCTAAATACAGTAAATATAAGGTACAGCATGATACAGGACTGTAGCTTTTTATAACCTTTCTCAATTGTATCAGCTACATGCATATAAGCCCCATCTCACACTATGAATCTCTGGGTAACCATATTCGTAAGCAGCAGCAGTGCTGTAATCATTAGCAGAAGGAATGCTTTCCAACAGTATCTGGGCTCATCTGATATCCATGTGGCTCCCAATGACAACACCAGGCCCTGCAGATAATTAATCTATTTAGCTGAGGGGGTGGAAAGCCACCCGTCGCTAGGTCAGATAAGTTTGTGGATTTACACATTTTAAAGTCATCCAGTCCCTCAATGGCACCAAACTGTGCGATATTCTAATGCCATTAATTACTATTTCCGATTGGATGGTCTCGGCTGTGTCTGGACCAGCTGTTTCATCAAGCCTGTGTGTAGCAACAGAGAGTGTAAGCGTATGTGTGTGTAAGTGAAACGCCTACTCCCAGTGCACCCCACATGCATCCTTTCGTCATGGGGTGACATTCTAAAAGACTGCTGCTGTAATTTTGCCCACCATTGCAGAGTGGCATGTGTGCATGTCTGTATGTGTGTGAAGAAATGAAGGCAGACTTATTGTGCGGTATTATGTATTTATCACTTATATAAAAAGGGAGCAAATGAAAACAAGCCATTTTCATTATTATAAAGATGATGCAGTTGTTCACAGATTTCCAATAAATGCATATTCAAAAATATATATTTGCAACCACTGCTTAGAGGTTATGAGTATTCCAGGAAAATAAAACAGAACAGTCCGCATAAGGTATAAATGTACAGCTAACTCTGGATGCCAAAACTGTTCGTTCAGTTCATAGAGGTTGTATTCTACTGAGACAAGAATGCAATGAGTTGCAGTAATCTACTGTAACCAGGATGTAACAGAGTTGCAGTTTTCAAGTTTTGCACCATCAATCAATCAGTAAATGGCATTTTAGAAATATTGCAGCAAGACAAACAAATACCACTTGACACTCAAAGTTTATTTATCACACCTACTTTTAAACGTAAGCTTAAAGCAATGTTTTGATGAATGGTGTATAAATGACTCTTCCTGTCTTGTCTATACAGTCTGTTCAAAGCATCTACCTGTATTTTTATGCTGTGTAATTTTGAGCTTTCCTGGATGTCAGTTCCAAACACAGTAAATTAAAGCTGCATTAATCATTGATTTGGTATAAGCAATTGTGCAATGAGTTGTTCATAGTGAAGAACCCCACATCTCTTTTTGCTTCTTTCAGACTGGTGGTTTGGCTTTGGTTTAGCACTGTCACCAACCATGTTTCCAGCAGCAGCGAGCAGCTAAACCCACTGCACAGTACTGCTTGCAACCAAAGAACAGACAGACACAACTAGAAACTAGCTAGTGAAGAAAGTATAACATTAAGCGGCTAAAGAGACAGATATGTCCCTGAAGAGGTGGTGGAGACCAAAAAAGGAGCTCAAAGGAGAGTGAATATTGAATACAAGACTCCTAATATATGGGCATTTTCCATATCAGTTTTATCAAGCCAAAAAAAAAAACTATTGCTTTGAAGGAAAATATGCTGTTGTAAGACCATGGGACAAGAAACAAAACAATGAGACAATCAGATACATAAATGCGTGTCTCCAGATCTCAGTAATTACTTTGGTGATTACAATGTACTATAACTAATAGAAGTGTTGTTCAAAATTAAAAAATAAAGAACAAATCGTAATAGACCAGTGCGATCCAAGTTCCATTTCACCTTTCTAGGTTAGACATCATGCAGGAACAAATCAAACATTTGCACACATGCTAGTAAAGAGATAAATGTCTGAGTGTAGATTTACCAGATGAGCTGAATAAAAGCATTTTCTGCACTTTAAGAGACAAGGTCAGCTGGAGCACAGATAAAGACCTGTGCTTTATCAACATTTGAACAGCATAGCGTCTGAAGTTCTTTAATATGTATAATCTTGTGATGCATCATTTAATAGTCATTTACTGTTGTACTGTGTTGAACATACACCCATGAACATAAGAAAAGAGATTATGGATTCATTTTTCAAGATGGTATAATCTGATTCAACTATAGGCCAGAAAAGTCTTAAAGTGATTTTATATAATTGCACAAAGCACATTCAGTAAATTTAACCGTCTTTTTTTTTGCACTAAATCCCAAATATGCTGTGTTCCATCATGCCAAATTGGCAAAAGTTTATGTACAGCATAGTAGTGCTTGTTTACAATATGAAATATTGTATGTACAGTTTATGGTGGTGTCACCACCAGTGTCTCCTATAGATGTCAGTGGGACATCAGCATTTCCAGTATCTCCAGCTAGATTTACACATTTCAAGTATGCATTAGGGGTGTGGAGGCATAAAGAGACATAAAGATGGAGAGAGTGACAGAAAGAGAGAGGGAGGGAGGGGAGCGAGGTGCTCCCGGGTTCCCTGCACTGTCATTGTGAGTGTCAGACTCCGATCACTTTAATCAGAGTGAGGATATGCATGATAAAACGGATAAGGGACTTTAATCAAAAAAATTCGCTGGTCTGGAAACGTGACACACTCTGACAAGCACGCCTGATCTCCCC
>NW_018128049.1:288000-302313 GCF_001952655.1 Monopterus albus
TCCCCAGCCCCCAGTGTCACCACCACTAATGCCTCGGTCTGGGTTTGTCATGAATATGCATGGACCAACCAGTAGTTAGATACCATATTAAAATAGACTGGAAAAAAAAGCATCCAAATATATGTCATGTAATCTTGACCCAGTCCCCACACACACACACACACACACACACACACACACACACACATACATACATACATACATACATACACACCCCAACCCAAACTCATGACAATTCTGTTTATTTGGAATATAAACTATAGAAAGAGACAGTGGACATGGTCCTGTTCATTCCTCAGGACTGATTTGTGCAGCAGCTCTGGCTCCTCCACATTCCTTCACACGTTTCCTTTTTATTGTATGTTAATGGGATTCATGTTCACAGTCATAGGTTCATGTTAGTATATGTTGGTACTGTATGCTCTTCTGCTGGTTAATGATAAATTACACCTTGGAAATGACAAGCGGCCCTCATTTGAAAAAGTTCATACATTTAAATGAAATCACTCTTGACACTGTATACTGTATACACACACACACATATACCCACAGCAGGCAAACTATACAGCAGCGCCTACTGTATATGAGATAGCCCTATTCAAGTAAGAGCGCACAAATCAGAGGAGTTTGACATCAGCACAGTGTGAAATAGAGTGACTGCTACAGAATGAATAAGAAATAAATGACTGGCTGGTGAATAGTTGCGTGTCCTAACAGGGAAATACAACAGAGGCGTGTTGTGATGTGTTAAAGATCACAGAATGTCAAAAAATTTTAACTCTAATTATTAAAATATCAACTCAGAATTACTATTGTTTTTAGGATAAGAGCACACCATCAGACCTTCAATCAAAGCTGTCAAATCAACCAAAATGCACCTTTTTATATCATCAAATGACTTATATAAAAAAAAAAAACTTACCAGAAAAATGACCACTTGCACACACATCAGCATTATAATATTTACAAAAAACCACAGAAGTGACCTCTGTGAAAAATTTAGTCAATTTGTACTTTGAATTTTTAGTATGGCTCATGTCCCATCTGCTAACATGGGGGAGACGGGATTTATGACTTACACTGCAACCAGCCAACAGAGGGCGATGGCGCCACGGTGGCTTCACTTCTGTTAACTATTAGCCTGTCCATTGTTTTTACAGTCGATGGTTTCTACTGAAGATGTAAAGCACTTCGCAAATCAATTGGTTCAGTAATTTCCTAAAACAGCTGGGCACTGTAGTTTTATCACAAGTTAATCACACAAAAGCGAGCAATGATTTTGTCAGGGACTTTTTAGCAGATGAATGACCATTTGGAGTTCTAGTGAGTATGGCTGACAATAGGACAGCATGTGTGGGGTGTATGTTCATGGTAATGAATGTCACCCACTGCAGCGATGGGGTTCTTTGATATGTTTTTATAAATGAAGCAATGGGACTTTATGGCTCAGAGGGCAATATTTATCAGTCCTGTTTGTAAAACTAAACCATCAAATGTCTTTGTAAGGCATAGGGCCACCACATGCCACCAGAACAGCTCCATTACCTTGGCATTGATTCTACAACTCTCAGAACTCTACTGGAGGATGAACACCGGTTTTCCAAATGATACTCCTTTATTTGCTTGTTTTGATGATGGCGGTAGAGAGCGCTGCCTAAGGGAAGAGACGCACCAAGCTGACGTGAAAGAACTAGTAGCAATGAAGGCCGACTGTTGTGCTGCTTCACGTCAGCTTTGGTCAAAAAAGTGACACTTGAACACATCACGCAGACGACAGCCAATGGCCAGCTAGCATGTACCTTCTGCACCTGCGTTGACAGAAATAACTCTCCCTACCAGCAGGTGGAGGTATCTGTATCTGCCTTCAGAAAGGGAAAGAAGGAGGCCGAGACAGCAATAATACAAGCATAAACAAAGTAGGTTTTGTTCACCACAGCTGCAGTTTATAGCTGCTTCTAATCAACAATATGTCTGATAAGAAGTTACAAATGGTGCTGCCATTCTCTGCCTTTGGTCTTTTGGTTGTGGAAGAAGAAAGGAGGTTGTGGAGGCGAAAAACAAGGAGAAACTGCCCTTAATGTGTGAAATCATGGATACAGCGACAGGCTAAAGGGGCATTCCCAAACATTTCTCTTCATGTGCATTGATTCGCTAAACTCAGCAGCCAATCAGAATGGTTTCTCTTTCTGACAAGGTCTGACATTGATTCAACATGCTGAATCAGCCAAAAGGCCACTGATAGGGTCCAGCTAGTGCCAACAGTGTGGGATACACTTGGAAGATGAGCCCCGACAGATGCTCACCATTGTGTGTCACAGGCCTAACATGTTGGCCCAAAATCTCCCATAGATGTTCAACTGGGCTGAGAACTGGTGATTGTCAAGACCAGAGTATATGATTCACAATATTTTCATAATTCATAATTTCATCAAACCATTCAGAGACCCCTCATGCGCTGTGGTTGGGGCACTGTCATCTGGAAGAGACCACGCATTAATTTGGGTTTGTCCTTTAATTTGTCACCTGTCTGTATATAATTTGTTTTTGATGTCAAAGAAACTTCTAGAATATCCCCAGACTTATCCTTTAAGTTTATCATTCAGTTTCAGCACACACTGCACAGAAACTTTATGTTTGCTTACTAATTTATCCATACAGGCTGAACAAAGTAAAATAACCACAATGTTTAGTTCACTCTCATGACTTTACCTTTCGTAACAAGAAATAATCTCTTGTCACCAAACACAAAGTGAGAGAGCTGATCAGTGTACAGGGTATTTCCAGTCTTTTGCTTGAGGATGCAATCACTATACTAGCTTTGAATTACAATAAAACCCAAGCCACTAATTATCTTGAATCACTCCAATAAACTGTTGTAGGAATGATTTCACTCAGCCAGTGTAGACAGCTATCATCCACATTATTTTTTACAGAAATAATCGGATTACTATCATATATTTCATCATCTACAACAAAAATGTCTACAACTTCCAGAACTTCCAGATACTGGCTCCTCAAAGTTGAGGATTTGTTGTTTCTCTTTGTCTTACATGCTTGTAAATCATCACTGGAAAGGTGGGTTTTGTATAGTTTGTCAGACAAATCAAGCTATATGTACTGTGATGGATATTTTTCACTATTTTCAGACATTTTGTAGATTAAATTATTAATCCTCTAGTGGAAAACCTATCAAAACATGAACCAATGATAACCCTTATGGATTTGTTAGTACAAGCTCTCATATCTGTAGTGTATGTTTGCACAGTCATGTAGACATGTAAATGAAGCTAAGCTCCAAAAACAGCATTCAAACCGTCAGTGCCACGAAGATGTGAGCCAGCCGTGAATGACGCACATGGCTAGCTAACTGCTTTATGTGCGCATGTGTGTCATGGTTTACTCATACAGTATACATTTTTACTTTGCGTGTGTGTACGTGTGTATTTGCATCAAAAGCGGGCTGCTCCTCCTGACACCAGATGGCCTCTAAATGCAACACTTTTGGCCTGTCCAGCTTCAGCCGAAGCAGCAGCCGAGGACAGATGCCGAGTGACAGCAACTCGGACCGCCATTCACTCTTCCACACATTAAAGCTAATGAAGTGTGTTCAAGTGCCATGGAAAGTCTAGTAAGAGAGAGGGAGAGTATGTGTATGTGTGTGAGGGGGCTGTCGGGAGGGACTACATCACAGTATAATTGCTTCCTGAGCTATGCTAATTAATTAGCACATACATGCATTTCCGAGCGGGTCATACATGCCGAGCCAGATGGTCTAAAGGAAAACATGTATGTGCGGGGAGTGTTATCAGGGAGCGAATAAATAGTACATAGCAGGCGTAGCTGCTGACATTAGCATAATATATTGGTTGGAGCACCGCAGACAATAAAGACAATTAACTCCATGATAGTGGGGACACTTCCTGAGAGCCGGGACTACAGAGTGGAATGGAAACTCTGGCACACTTTCCACTTTGAACACTGATGGCTTGGTGTTCTCCATTAGCTACCTTTATAGTCCACCCACCTCTGGTGTGTGTGTGTGTGTGTGTGTGTGTGGGAGAAAGAGAGCTAGCACATTTTTCACCCTCAGGGGGATTATCTGTTTTGGGATAGATTTAGATTTAAGATTGGTATTAAGGTTATAGTAACAGTTTAGGTGGGCCTATGAAACTGACTGTACTCACAAGAAAATATTAAGTACTATGTCTGACTCAACATTATGCTGAATAGTAGTTTTGATGGAGGGCCATGTCTGTGTATGTAGAGCATTAAAAACCTGGCCTACACAGATGGAATGGGGTTGAAATGCATTAGACAGAAATAGCTCATGTAAAGAACCCAGCAAGGAGCTTAATGTCTTTCATGCTCACAGACTGACTTGTTGTTTTTGCATCATTGTCCCAAAGTTATATTCCAACAATAATGAAGAAGCACTGATTTAAATCTTATTTAAATCTCTTGACAGCTGGAGAGGAAAGGCCACTGCATGGACACTGTTAATTTTTGTGGAAGGTGCATTTTAAATGGCAAATTCTGAATCAGGTTGGGAAATAATGACATAAGTAAGTAATAATGCTTTGGGCAATGATTACTTTCTGTATGTTATGTATACTGTGGTATTTACCAGACATATTCATCATTTCACATGAAATATTTCAATGATAACTAATAAGCTACAATGCAGCAAAACCTTAGAAGGTTCATTCATTTATTATTTTGGTATCTTGGAAGCAGCAGAATGAGTTGAAAACACTGCTGTCCACAACAAATCCAAACCAGGAGTAACGTTAGCATTCATTTAGTGTTTTTCTACCTGCACAGTAAGTTTAATATTCACTCCCTTTTAGGCTTGTTTTCGGTCTGTACCAACTCCAAAGAAAAACTAACTGCATCTACTGGCTGATGTTGAGCAAGAGTTGCTGATGAAAACTGTGAAACATGTGGTACATCAAAACAAAACTATGACAAGAAAAATGTTAATATTAGCATAAAATTACAGAATATTCCAGCTTTAATTAACTACCATATAGTGAAGGATAATTAGCAGAGCTACTGAAAGTAGTTAGCATACATTTGTTTCTGGTTATAGTACCATGCATGACATAAAATACAGGAAATGATTGATTAGCTATGCTGTATGTACAGCAGTCTGATACTGGTTTAATTTCATTGTAAGGCACATTGTGGAGCATCATACCAAGCAATACTGTGTACTGTATAAAGATTACTGATGAACTGGCTGTTTTATTCATTTATGAGACCATAAATAAACCATGTGTATACCCAGAGCATGTTGTTGGATTAATTAATGAGCCTATCATCACTTCCAGTAGGACTACTGTCATTGTTCTTGTCATTAAGCTTATACTGGTAGTGAATTTGATGAGATGAACCTCTCAATTAAGAACTGACATTGTTAGATGTGAAACTGTATTCTGTTGTGAAAACAGACCATTTCTCAGAAACAAGATTTCTCTAAATGGTGTCATAAATAGTCAACAAAATTGTGTAATAAAAAAGCTAAAGTTTGCAAGCTTAGGTTTTCATTTGCAGGTTATTGGCTGCTTCCAACATCTGAGTGATTGAACATGGCAAAACTTTAAAGCTTAATTTGCGGAAGGAACACAGCAAAAGCAGAGTTCTTCTCTCCTCTCTGTGTCTTTTATGCCTCTCATCCCAGTTACTGGCTCACCTTCCAGAACAAATCCCTCTAATTCTGGGGATGATCATTTGGAGGGCAAGGAGCTTGTTAGTCTAATGATTAAGTTTAACCAGCCCTTTAAGAATATATGGATGCGCTTCAGCTGAGCAGAACAGTGTAATGGTCTGGAAATGAGACAGTGGAGGAGGAGGGCATGGGAGGAGTTGGAGAGAGGTGAAAAGCTGTAGGGGCGAGGAGGGGAGAGAAGGAAGTTGTTGAACATCTTTTTTTATTTTTTCTTTCTGTTTTCAGACCATTAGCCTCTTCTATGTAATCATTTTTGAATACCAGAAGACACTTCACAGACCAATGGTTAAAAGGTTAAAATTTCACTAAGCCATTTTGACAATAAAGCAAACATTTAAAACAGAGTCAGGAGCTTTGTTAGCTAACATGATAGCACAAAGAAAACTTCTAACAGCTTTGTGCATACTTTGTGCCTGATCAATTGGTAAATTGTAAATTCATTCTTACATCTGTGAAATAGGTGGTGCTGGAAGCTTGATGTTGGTCAGTGGGCACATAGTTAATTCACACAGTTCATTTGATTTGAAAGTATTTTTGCCATCCACTCATATGTAATGAATGTTTGCAAATCACTCCTCTTTTGTGGAGACATGTATACTCCAGCAGTGTAGGTAATACGGAGTGATGTGACACATAATAACATCTGTCATTTTGGACTCTTCGGGTCTCTGTTCCCACAGAGAATGTGCTTGCCTTCCTGCCATCACAGCTGTCACTCTGGGTACATACAAAGCCCAAATGGCCAGTAGTGACAGCCTAGGATTCCAAACTCTCACAGATACCCTTCAGCAAATTAACAAGTTAGCAAGCAACGTGTCAGGTTTGCTCGGCCACTCTGGCCTCCCTCACCTTTCCTACTGTCTCTTGCCCAATTACTCTTATCACGTTCACCTGTTCCTCACTCCCTTATCACCAGCTGCACTTGATTAGGTCACTCACTATATTACCCGGTTTCACTCCTTAGTCACTTGCCAGTTCGTTCTAGTCTCTAGGCCAACTTTACTCTGTGCGTTTTCATTGTTTTGTATGTATTTATCCCCTAGCCAGCTACTGTTTTGTGTTTCCCCGAAGGACTGTTCCTCCGGACCGTGGTTCCACTCTCCCCTCCCAGGCAGGTCAATGCACAGTCGCCTATCTGTTCCACTATTGTCATCATCTCTCTGTCTCTACCTTCAGTAACCACCATCACTGTCGACCAGCCCAGGAGTGACCCAGCCTACGCAGCTCGGCCCAGCTCTCCATCTCCTCACCTCCTGCGGTTGGTCAAACACCCGGTTACTACTCATCGACAGGACTACGTACTATTTCCCTCTGTGTATCGTTACTCCCTTCATCACTGTATATAATAAATCACTGCATGCACCGAAGTCGGCTACCTGGGTCCGCCTTTTTTTCGTTCGCACACTGACTGGTGCGAACGGCTTTTAACACAACGTGTACCCTGACTGGACAAACTTCCATGACCCATCCAGCATCCCTCCAGATGTAATCAGTTAATGCACTGTTCTGCAACCTTCCTCCTCCTGAATCCAAGGTCTGATGATAAGCATAGCCTCCCACCCAGAAACCCAGGCCACTGAAAGGCTCATCATTGGGTTCTGCCAAGCTTGTGCCATGTCATAGATTTTGAAGATAACATGGTTATGGTGGCTTGTTAAGATTATGACCTTTGGTGTGCACTGGGACAGCTTGCAGCAAAGTTGAAGCAGAATGAGGGTTAGCACCTCCATTTCTTAGGCCATGGTACTAAAAAAAAACAGTGCACTGCTTCCTTTGGTTTGAGAGTGACTCATTGCCCTGGAGTCTTGTTCAAAAAACAGGGTAAGATGGAGTGTGAGTGACAGGTGGATTGATGCTTTATCAGCAGCCAACTGAGCCTGAAGACAAAGGCCTCAATTTACAGTCCACAACAGTGGTCACCAGTTTTAGGTGATGACTAACAAAATGAGATTGTGGATACAGGTGGCATGAATGAGCTTCCTTCACAGGCTGGCTGGCCTCACCCTTAGAGATGAAGTGAGAAACTCAGATGTCCAGAGGGAACACAAGTAAAACAAGTTAAAAGGACTCATTTGAGGTGTTTCAGGGATCAGATCCCTGTGGAAGTCTACAACTGCAACTGGGAGAGGACTATGGAGCAAACCAAAAATATACTGGAGTATATAGGGCATATAGACCATATTGCTTATCCTGCTGACCTGGATAAGTGATGAATGGATGGAGGGGCCTCTGTTCTCTCAAAGGTCAACATCATCAGACGTTTTGCAACTGGTCACTAGTTGAAATTTGCATGACCAAGTTCACCAAACATGAAAGTTGTGCATGGAGTTACTTTGCCTCTATAAGACAGTTTCCATGTCCACTGATCATGGCTGACAACAAAATTTCGGTCTATCACAAATACTGGTAGAACAGTTCCCAAAGGCTACAAAGGTTTTCTGTGAGCGAGGCAATTTGTACAGTATCATTCACAAATCCACTCATGCTAACTTCTGCCACTCTCCACACAAACTGTCTCCAACTTCCCCCAATGGCTATATTTTCTGGTCTGGGGTCTTGTATGGTCATTTCTAATATCCTAATCATCTCTCTCTCTCTGCCACCCCTTTCTCCTCTAGTTTGGTTTGGACTAAACCTCTGACCAAAGTCATCTGGAGTTCACTCCCTCACCGCAGTTTACCACCTCCCATAAGCTGAGCTCTGAGTCTCTGTTTAACTGGAGATCTATGTTGTTTGTTTTATTCAAGATCATAAGATAATGAAATTGGTGTTTGGCAAAGGTCTTTGCAATATCATTTCACTTCAGTGTTATCTCAGGAGATTTACAAAGAGAAGATATGAGATGAGTCCTGCTTCCCTTTCCATGAGACATACCATTAAAATTAATGAGGAAAGGTCAGGGGGGATTTTTGTAGCCCTTTTAATTCTTCTGAGTTTGTTATGGCAAAAATATATATTGAGGAAAACAGATAATATATACAACTGATGTTATCAAAGTATGTAGCCACTGGTTACACAGACTTCATTTAATTGTTTTAAAATTAGTCTGATCAAAGACTTTTGTTTTAAATGTGGTCTCTGATATCATGGCAGATAAGAGAAAGCAAAATTATCAATTAATCAGCTGTGTAACTTTATCTTATGCAAATATTATTTGTTGTAATGGTTATCTATAGTCATGAACAAAAACACTGGAAACCCTGCATTTCTGTCAGATAAGGCACCACCCTCACAGAAAATTGCTGCAATCACAAATTCTTTGGTATGTTTATTTATTTTGTTTGTATTGGAACAACACAAAAAGCAAAGAAAAACCTGAATCTGATCCATTCCACACAGAACTCCAAAAATGAACTGGACAGAATTATTAACACATTTTCAAACTCATCAGAAATAGTTGTATTTCAAGTATGTGATGCTCCTTTAATTTGTAATGAAACTCACCTGCAGCAACCAACAGATGCTGGCAATATAGAAATTATACTTGAAACCAGTTAAAATGGAGAAATCACAAAGAATTTGTGATTGCAACAGTTTTCTGTCGATTAGTGGTGCCTTATCTGATAGAAATGCAGGGGTGCCAGTATTTTTGGCTATGAATATACAGAGAGTGTGTAGGCTAGTTTGTTATATATTATTACTTGATATAAAAATAATAAAGCTCTTTCATAACTTGGTAATGTTGGAAAGAGCTGTGCTCTCTGCATATACACTTTGGAGAAGGAAAAAAGTGACAGTATTGACTCTGAGTTGGCCTGACAATGGACAGAAGGGGAAGGAATCTGACTGGTTGAAGTTCAGGAAAAAAATCAAGCTCTTGAAATGACACAGTGGGGGTTTATTCATTATTATTATTATTACAGAACAGGTTTGAGTCTCAGTAGTTACTGTCATTTGTAAGGATGTGTACATATTGGTGTAACTGGCTTGACCTGGGATATACACTTAGGTTGAATCACACTAAGTCCATGCATGGACCTTCTTGGTCACGTATTGAATATTTGGCTACACACCTGATATCATGTTGGGATGAGTGTACACTACCTTGAGGCAGTACTCTAATACAGTGAGGATATACTTTAGACTTTACAGAGGTGCATTTTTGGGGAGTGGTTATTTGGAAGGTGTCTCAGCCACTGAAAGGTAACTACAATTTGTGCTTTCTTTAGCTTCTTGCCCTTGACCAAATCTGGGTTTTCTGGCTCCAGAACACAGTAACTAACAAAGATTGTAGCAAGCTCAGGATTAAAAAAAAGTTTCTTAGAAAACCCATGAGTTTTTATAGGCTATTGTGTTATTACATCTTAAATCTGCTTTGATCCATATTTTTATATTACCAATGATCCGGTCTATGTGTATGTGAAGAGGTTCTCTTCAACTGTACAATTCCCCTTAGCTCTATGGACCATTTTAGCTGCTTTTAGCTTGTTTTTGGTTTTGCAGCCTGTGCTATTTGTAGCAACAAAGTTTTCTCAAGCCCACTCTGTGCCACCTGCTGAGCAGCCAACAGCAGACAGACAGTCAGGTGAATGGTAATGCTGCTCCATGTCTGCTGAATGTGAAAACAGGCAATAGTTTTCTAAGCTACATTTCATCATAAAGCTATATGAAACTATAAAGCAAAAATACAGATTTCTCCCTCATGTAGTTAAAATGAGGTGATAAATGCAGCTTATCATGCATGATAATACATCATATACAGTAATACCCACTTGATGGAAAACATTTTACACAGTGAAAAATCACAACTCTTATTATGAATCATGACAGTCTACTTAGAAAACAAATGCTGAACTGACCGTGACAAAAATATGGACTGGTAGCCATGTTTCCATCCTATATCAGTGAAAATCAGTGAAAAACATTCCCAGAGAGATTGTGGTATATGGCAGGTGGTAGAAGACATTTCAGCAAAAGCTTTTAACCAAATAAAAATTAGAACAATTGGGCCAGTTTGCATTATATGTCTCTGTCTTCCCTGCTAAACCAATCCAATTAGTCCAAAGGATTTTAAACCTAAGTATGTAAGTATTGATGTTTTACGCACCAGCACAAAATTAAGGTGGTGGGTGGTGGGGTGTAGAGCGAATAACTCCAGTCAGTCAGTCAGTCATTAGATTGTGATGGAGGGTGTGTGGGAATGTACAGCCTGCCGAATCAGTATACCTGCTGTAAAGAGTTTGTGTGCGATGTGATAGAGTATGTGTGTGTGAAATTGAGTGTATGAAGTATGGATTTTTACAGTTGTGTGTATCTGTGTCTGATTGCTTCCTCTGAGTGTGTGTGTTTGTACATTTACTGTATGTGCAGTTGTGCCTATGTCTGTACTGTACTGTGTCTGCTTTTGTGCTGTGTGAGTCTATCTTTAACTGTGTGTGTCAGTGCAAGGGGTATCAGATGTGTATCTTGCAGGGCTCTGAAGTGGACAGATCCGATGCAGAGCAGATTAGATTTCCTCTAAAAGCTCCTCTCTGTGGTGCTAATGGCAGCGCAGAGGCCACGATAAGGTCAGCGGCATGGAATTGAATGCCCAACAACTGATCTTCCTATTACACACACTCTTACACACAGTCATGTTTCCATCACTTCAGAGGACATTGCACTGGCTCTGATTCATTCCCTGGAGATTTACCATAGCCTTAATCATAATCACTACTTGCTGGTCATCACCCTGTAATTCAGTGATTTATGTTATGTGGACTTGCTTTTTGTCCCCAGAAGGAAGGCAAATCCCCACAACATGACTTTGTCACCACAGTTTTCCTTAACTATCCTGTAAGTGCAAAACTTACACTTGGTAACCAAAATCATCAAAATGAAATGGGCTGATTGTGAAGAAATGCTTTTGGAGCTCCGAGGATGAACCCTTTATACTTTCCACCATCCAAAGAACAAAATGCGATCTAAAAAGCTGCCACCAGTGAAAGTGTTAAAATATCTATAGCTATTATAGTTTGTGGTAAAATATTCAGATATTTAATCAGATGGTTACATGTCATTTCCATTTTTTTTTTAAATTTCCCTTTATATTTCTGCTTCCGTGATCTCTAGTAGTCTGGTTCTCCCAGACAGACTGGGATGTGTTTAAAGCTGCAGCCACCTCGGAGGACTTTTCTGTCAGCGTACAGGATTATATTGAGTATGTGACCGGATACATTAGCACCTGTATTGACAACATTACATACATACAAGTCAGGAGGTTCCCAACCAGTTCAGTACTTTGAGAGATGACATTCAGACCGGATGCATAACGTGTTGCACTGACTGAATACATCCAACACTGTTCAGGGTAACTAGTAGATTAAGTGAGATTGAAGTTATAGGGGGTCACTGTCAATGTCATTAAATGTCAGACCCATGCAACTGTATGATGTTCTGTTAGGCCATTAATGACCCTTTGATACAGATGGGATATCGGCCAGTCAGGATTTAGTGCAAGTGATTTGATTTTAGATTTACTGTGCAAGAGACTGGATTCCTTATCAAGTAGGCATGAGTAGTAAAACTGTGTATGGAGTGTGCCACACCTTCTCAATACATATAACTGGGTAATAACAAATCAGGGGTTTCATTGTGCCAAAGGCTATTTTGGCTGTTTGTCTTCATTATAATAGAGTCATTTTTCAAAAAGACCAGAAAACAAGGATGTGTCTATTTAGGAAGGACCAGAGGCATTAACAGTAAACAAATGTGAAAAACAGGCAGCTTCAGCCAACACTGAGTACGAGGTATAACTACAACCGACAATAATTGATATACTGTGGATTAAAATCCAGTACAGATGTGACAACGGATTTTCAACGGGTTCACAACATTCCTTTAGACCAGGGGTGTCAAACTCAATGGCACAGGAGGCCAAAACTCAAAGCACACTTTAGGTCGCAGGCCGAACAGGATAAACATTTATTGAACAGACTAAAACTAAACGTTTTTTGAACATAAATATGAATTGAAACAGGATACAATATTATTCCAAAATAAATAAACTTGAACTTGAACCTGCTTTTTGTCTGGAAACAAGACGTCACACACTTTCATCATGCAGCTCTTCAGAAACTCTCCCTCGGTAAATGTCTGGGCTGATTTTCTCCTCTGCCCCAATAAAACTTGCTTCACTGTGTGATTTCACATCTGCTGTGATGTCAGATTCCTCTTCAACCCCTTTACCTTCTGTAGCTTCTGCTCTGCATTCACGTTTTTCAGCTTGTCCTGATGTTTTGTCTCGTAGTGCCGTCTTAGGTTATATTCCTTAATTACAGCCACATTATCTCCACAAATAAGACACACGGGTTTATGACAATGTCAGTAAACATATACTCGGCCTCCCACCGGTTTTGAAAGGCTTCGTTTTCAGACTCAACTTTTCTCTTGGCCATTGTTAGGGACTAGCTTTGATTTGAAATTACAGGCTAGCTTTGACTTGAAATTATGGTTGTATACATCAACAGACGCTTGACTGATCTGACGTAATTGACGCGGGAATGATCGCAGGTAGCCTATCGTTCGGTAAGGCAGCTGTTGCGCTGCATTATGGGATTTGTAGTTTGTGTGTTATCAGCTTCATATCGCCAGGCCATTAAAAAAGGGTATATAAAATGATCTCGCGGGCCGGATGTAATGGTACGCCGCTGTGTGGCCCGCGGGCCTTGAGTTTGACACATGTGCTTTAGACATAGCATGACCACCCGGACCTCTGTGGGCTAACGAGTCCAAGCGGTGCAGACGGAGGGAGCAAAAGCGGGGCTGCAGGGCAGGCCTACTAACTGAACCTGGACTTCAGGAAGTGCAGAGACAACCACTAACCCCTCTTGATCAATGGAGACTTGGTGGAAATAGTTCACAGTTTTAAATTTCTGGGAACTGAAATATCTGATAACCTCTCCTGGCCAATGAACACCTCAGCCATTTTAGAAAAGGCCCAGCAGCATGCTATATTATGGCCTAGCACTCAGGCACCTTATATTTTCTTTAATTTTATAATGTTTTTAGCCAGCCTCTGGTCCCCACAAAGACGGCTAAGTCCCCACAATGTGAGTGCGTTAACAGGTTTTGCTTCCCATAAAGTAAGTAATACAAAGGCACACACACACACACACAAGGCGTATTAGAAGCACCAAGTACAATATTTCGTTAATCACGATGGGATGCATAAGGGTGTTTCCATGACAACATAAGTCTGTAAAGCATCCTGGTGAGATGCAAGTTGTCATTAATGGTGGCGGAGTTCTTGCAATTCTGCCAGAAAACATAGGAGCGCTAGACCCCACTGCCTGACATCTCTCTGATTCCTTTCATCATTATTATTATTATAACTTTTCTGACAATACTGATGTAACCCTTTTGCCACCGGGCTCGTTACAGTAAGGGAATAGCTACTTAGTGCATACCCCTCTAAACTCAAAAAAACAAATTGGCAAAAGAGACATTCCAATGTAAGAAACTTTGTCTAGGGTTCAGTATGATCCTCACCTTTAAAACATCAATTGGAGATTTCCCAGAAATGATATTACTTCAAATAACTCAGAATACGTATGTACTTTGTTATGGACAATTTTTCCAGGGACTGTTTCACAGTGTAGAAACAA
>NW_018128049.1:302413-302636 GCF_001952655.1 Monopterus albus
TTGGCGCGCGTTGGAGCTTATGTCCACTCGAAACCATTTTAACAGTCATACCAGTCTGAAAGAAAAAAAATCCTCGTTCCTACCATCCAAGGGACACAGGACGTCTGCACATGGAATCCTACTGCCCTGTCGTCTCCCCACGCAGTGGAGTTCTGAATCTCCAGTGGCGACACCTCTGACCTCTGACGTTAGTCCGAGTTGCTTAACTGAACGTAAACAAAAC
>NW_018128049.1:302912-315064 GCF_001952655.1 Monopterus albus
ACACTGAAAACATTGCAAAATAATAGAACATGAGGTACGAACAATAAATTCCTCAACATCCATATAAAAGGGTTATAACACTGTGCAACTGCATATTTCAACCCATCACAACAAACCATGAAATTTCCTAATGATCCACCATGTGACGAAAACAAACACCCCAATGCATCACCACAAAGACAAAACACGCTCTGGCAAACAAACGAAAACAACACTCTGATTCTGTGAATAATCAGATTACTACACTGACTATACTCATTCATCCACCTTCTTCTTTTCTTTTTGCATATTCTTTTCACCTACTTTATCTTCCTTTTTACAAAAGAAAACTGACATGAGCCACATACACACGAGAACACAAAATATCTCAGTTTCCTCTCCTATTAAACATTACACACTTTACACCTAAACATGAATTCATTCACCATATCAAGTTTTAGCTTGAACCTGAAAAAAGTTTGCTCAAGGCTTTTATTTCAACCTTTTAATCAACAGATGGTATTACCACCCATGTGTCTAACAACTGTATTTCAGTGGGAAATGTAACAATGGAAATATTTCCACACCACTTCTTAAAATGTTGAGTTTTTGATGGTTAGGATATATAAGTTTTCTTCAGGGCAGTAAAGAGGCTACATGTCCTCTGCCTTCACATACACACACGTACATCATGCTGTATTTCTTCCCTGCATGTATAAACATGACTCCTACACATCGACTGTCAGATGTGTCCTCTTGTGAAGAGCAACTTAACAATACTAAATCTGTTTAATTGATACAATTTCCTGTCTCACTGCCTCCTAAAGGGCAAGATGGAGGACGTTGTGACAGTTGACGACAAAGACTCTTTGAAGAAGGTTACACTGTGATGTGTCAAACCTATTGAAGAAAACAAAACTCCACTCCCGCCGCCCACAGCTTTTTCTGTGGACAGTAATCTGAGCCTCTGTGATTCTTTTTCTTCTTCTTCATATGAAAGCAGCAAGTATTCTATCACCGGCTGGCAGACAACTTGCAGCAACACTGCAGCAATGGCCGGGGACACAGCATGCAAAGTACAATTAACCACTAATCCTTAACAGACGAGTTCAAGATGGCAATTTAATTTGCACTCAACTGTTCCTTTTCCTTTTCTCAAAATCTTTTTCAATTTCCCTCCCTGCTGTCCCAGGTGCCAGACCAACTTTGAAGGAGTGAAGATATCAATAGTTTATTGGCACTGAGTATTAATTTAACAGGGGTGATAATGTTTTATTTCAGTCACTTGGCGAGAAATGGTTTTTGAAGGGTTTAAGGGGTTTTTATCCACTCTGGAGATTAGTAGGAAAAATAATGAATCTGAGAGGAAAAGTGGGAAAAGGCATTAAGGAGAACTTCCGGAAGACAACTTGAGACACAGATAACAGGCCCCTGAGAATGCAAATTTTAATGTGCCATGATTTTGGAGGAGAGAATATAGCTTTCAAACACAGAGCAACTTGCCCTGTAAGTTTTCCTGCAACCTTTAAACAAGAACATGAAATGTATAATGTGCACAGTATATTAATTGTGAGAACACATTAACCATACAAGTACTAAAAACTTGTTTGTCAGCTTGTATCCATAAGCATAAACTTTATTGCCAAGTATTATCAGGGATACAAGGAATCTAACTCCAGCCCCGTGGCCTCTGATGTACACAACAATATAAAATAAGATCCAGTTTGTCAGTTTGTATCTGAAAGTCCCACAGCATCTTAGCTTGGTCATTCTCAACCACCATTGGAGGTGTATCCCATTTTGACTTTGGGACTTCCAGCCTGCACTCGGCACAGATGTTTCTGTACCCTATGCCAGCCACTTGGTTATGGCGTTCCATGTATGCCCTGCCTGCTAGCATCTTGCACCACGCTGTTATGTGCTGTCTCAGGGGTATCTTTGCACAGCCTGCACCTGGGGTCCTGCCTTGTATGGTAGACCCTGGCCTCTATTCATCTTGTACTTAGAGCCTGTTCCTGTGCTTCCATATTTAGTGCCTCTGTGCTGTCTTTCAGTCCAGCTTTGTCCAGCCACTGGTATGGACCTGATGACCCCCTGGTCTAATCTCTTGTCCATGAAGGTCTTGCTCCTGCTCTTGTTCTAGTAGCCCACTTCTTATCAGGTTGCCCTGGTTCCTCAACACCTGACGTGGACCTTGTTGACCTGGGCGACGTCCAAGCCAGTGTGACTCTAGGTTTTTCTGAATCTCATTACCAGTGAGGTAGGCAGGTAGCATTAAGGGCCTTGCCTAGGGGCCCACATTGGATATTGACCCGCCCCTGACTGGGGTTCAAGCCTCTGACCTTCCGTGTATGTATTTATACATACACAACTATATATATATCCTGGTGCTGGCTAACCACATACGCCGCAGTCCTCTGGTTCCCCTGACTCCTGCTGTCTGGCTTCCACAATCTGCATGCCAAGGTCCCCCCTGGTCCCTGCCCGACCTGTCCCCAGCTCTTTGCTGCTCTTCCCACCTGTCCTGTCCAGAACCAACTCCACCTGCCTGTCTCATCCAGAACCTGCTTGGCCTCTGTCCCCTTTTCTCCTCCACCCGGTATCCCGCACCTTATTCATTTAAATAAACTCTCTTTTGGTTCCACTCCCTTGTCTGTGTCTGCACATTGGGTCCACTTGTACCTGTCCACCCATAACAATAGACTCAGATCATGCAGAACATGCCATACAAAGAATGTCATATACAGTATGTGTTACAGTGGCTATGCCCCAAAACCTATATATTAAAAGTAAGATTTTCAGAGCATAAATGAGCAGAGATGTGCAGATAGGAGGAAAGCAACCCTTCTGTTTCCCACCTTAAGTGCACTTGTATTGAAAAAGTGATGCAACCACACAGATGTGGTCATCTGGACAGAATACCACTTCAACATGAAACCTTTGGGATTATCACGTTAAATGCCATGTCTCCTACTAATTTAAACTTGTCTTCCTTTCCTGTAACATCTTGTAAAACTGAAGTTGCCACCGATCCCTTATAATATAACGGGCTTTCCCCGTTTTAATACAGAAAATGCTCTTTCCCATACTAAATCCATACTGGACGGAATTTGTGAGGTACTTTTGTGCGCATTTTAATACATAACTTTAGAATCCACATTGGTGAAAACATCATAATATTAAGTAAAATTAAACCAGTTTAGAGTAGCTGAGAGGTCAGAGCCATAAAGAGAGGCACTGTCATGTTGACGCATGTAGTGTGGCTACATGGCCCACTGTGGTTCTGTAGGGCCTCACCTGCCTCAGCTCTGTCTACCTCCGCTAACTACGGTTGGTTCAGTCCCGATCTGTTCATCCTCTTATGCAGGTGGATACATGTACTGTGTTAGTTTGTACTAAATAAAAAATAATTCTTGTTAGGTTTGTGCTAAATTTTTACCATTTTATAGTTCATAAGAATTGGATTTGTTATAACGCTACTTTTAAGTGGTATAATTAACAATATAACTAATGACCTCTGCTATTATAATCACAAATGAGTAATTTATTACACTTTTCAAGTGCCTTGCCCAGCTCTGACACTGCGGTTAGTGGAAATGTATGTAGTAACAAAACAACTTTCAAATTCAGTTAAAAAAGTATACAATAATGAATCAAATGACTGCTAGTTGTAAAATAAGCATTATCATATAGATTTTTATCTTAAAAGGACACAAGTTTGATAGTACTGACAGTGATTTACACCATGAATTTGCAGGAAGATTAATATCAGTACCTTCAGTAGGTGGTAAAAACATCACTAATTAGATTTTACTAGAAGATTGTAAGATTTTAGCAGCTACTGTCAATGAAATCTTGCCTTCCAGTGACAACCACCCTGTGCCCCAGAGATGTGTAAGCTCTCGTGTTTGAGCTGCCAGGCTCTCCATTCTGTTCTGTCCTTGGCATCCTACCCAACATACCAGAAGGCACCTGAAGACTCGCAGACCAAGGCCCCTGGAATCCTGGAAGCCTGTCCACTGACCCATTCCAAACCCACCCATTAAACCGAGCCTTGGCACTGGGAGGAGGGGTAACACTGCTGGTGGTTAGGGTTTGTGATGGAAAAAGGATGTGTGGGTGCAGAGCTAGACGGCCTGGTGCTGGCTGGAGGCTTAAGCAGGCAGGCCTGGGTGAACACGTCAGGTTGATTTATATGATGCATGGCCCCATAGCTGACCCCGGGCTGGACTCCACCTGTCCTCCATCCAACCAGCCAGTGGACCCCCTCCCTTCCCTTTGTTCCTCCCAGCCTCAGTGCCTGCCAGACGCTGGAGGAAGGGGAGGGAGGGGTAAAGAGGCGAGAGTTGAAGTCAGCGACTCCAGGTCATTGATCATTACTGGGCTGTGGGTTCTTAGGGGGACGAATGTGGAGAGTGGGGAAGAGAGCGAGTGAAGAGGCAGAGAAGGGGAGCAGGGGGTGAATCTGGTCAGTCGTGATGACTTGGTGTCCTGTAGTCACTGCTACCTGGGGTGTTTGATGAACCAGGAGCCCTGTGGACTCTCTCCTGACATGATGTTGTCTAAGAATATCCTGCAAGTTCAAGAATTAAAGGGAACAAATGATTATTTTTGTGATTTGCTCTCATCTGTTTGTTCTGAACTTGGACCTTGAGTCTATAATATAGTGTCATTCATTCATTCATTCATTCATTCATCTATACACAGTTGTAATTTTGGATGTCCATGTGGAATCTCCTTCATTCAAAAACACGCACTGCATCTGCAGTTGTACCTGTTTTTACAGATGATAGGAAATGTTCATATCTTGCATGTAGAAGGGCTAAAAACAATCAAATGTAAAACAGAGTTTTGCTAGTAATCATTTACTCCTTACTACAAGTAGTAAAAGGGGAACAAATTGTAAGTCCAAAACAACAGTCAAACTTTATTGCAGTGTTGACATATCACAATGTTGACCATTCCACAGTATTAACTACAGGGTATAAAAGTGTATTCTACAAATTATCTTAAGCTTTGACAAGTATTTTAAAGCATAAAAATGGCAGTTACTGAGGGCTAAAAGGGGCGACAGTGGTGCAGTGGGTAGAGCAGTTGTCTCCCAACTGGAAGGTTGGGGGTTTGAATCTTGGTTTAAAACACTGAACCCCCAAGTTGCCTGTGATAGCAGCACCAAACAAAACTTTGTTGTACGTGTTAAAATGACAATAAAGAGGATTATTCTTCTAAAAGCCTATCAAGTGAAAAGATAAAGTTAGTCTGTGATGCATATACACAGGATAGTCCTCACAATGGCTGCAGAGACTGGTTTTTGAGGAATTCCTCTCTACAAATGTTCTATTTTTACCTCCGCCAAGGGGGTTGTTTGTGGGTCCGTGTGTGTTTGCTGGTTAGCAGGATTACAAACAAACAGCTGGATGGATCATCAGCATACTCGGTACAGACATTGGTGGAGATCCTAGAACTGATTAGATTTTGGCTGAAAATGGTCAGAGGTCAAGGTCACAAAAAAAACAAAACAATCACACAAAAATATTCAAAAGTTATCAAAATTATTTGATTTGAAATTTTACATACACATGTAGGGTGGTAATATCTATCACCAAATTTCATCCAGATCTAATTCAGATTCCAGATTTGGCAGCTATTTAAAGTTAACATCAAAAACCCCATTTAACACATATTTTCTACAATAACCTGGCCTATATTGAAGATAGAACCCTGAAATGTTTAGGTAAGAAGCACAGCATATCTGCCTATCATACCCTAAAAGATTATCCAGATCTGGATCAGGGATGTTAAAACATGCTTTGTGTTGTTCTGGATCTTGTGTGCATCTTGTGTCTTGGGAATGCTATCTTACTAACAAGTTACCTCCTCTCAGAAAATACTTCCTACTTCACTGTGCACTGCAGGTTATTTCTCACAGATATTCCAGTAAAGGCAAACATAGAGCAGTGTATGTTTATGGTTTGCAGAGCTTAAGCATAGCCTTAAACACTAACCCAACATTATGTGACAGAAAGTTATAAATAGAAGTATTTACCTGAGGAAAAGGTCAAAGAAACCTGTAATTTGATTGCTAATGGTATTCATTTCAAAACAGACTTCCACTTGGATTAGTGGTCATTTAGATTTTGTTTTAGAAGTGGCAGACTATTTCAGCCTGAGGGTTAAAGTACTGCACAGATGCAGCCACTCCGAATTGTGCTTCCCAGCTGTAAGACTTTCAGCTGGTGAGCAGTTCCCATGAGCCTTCCAGGAGTCCCCCTTCTCTTGCTTCCTGATAAGGTGTGTCTAGATTCCACAGTAAACACGCCAATTAAAGTGCTATTCCTTGATTTGCGCAATGTCACCATTAGATGGCGTTTTGTTTTCAAAAACACACAAATTAGAGCGTGACTGCCTGAAGTACTGTATTCACGTTGCAGAGTCGTGGTTTTGTTTAGGCCACATTTTATACAGTAGAACTGTCTGACCATAAACCTTATCATACAGGTACTTTGTCAGATATATTTATAATCTGTTACACTGAGCTTCACATTTCTAGTCAAAGATCTGTTAAACATGGTTAACATGTTTATGTTATGCTAAGAAATAATGCATAGTAAAGTATGCTAGAATGAAGAAGAGAACTTTGTGAACATTAATTTGAAATCTGACCTATCACACAGCTGCTGTCATAACCCTGCAGTTATATGGAGCAGAATGAGGGTTTAACACCCAAGCATCACAACGCTGTCTTAATGTACAGATTATTAGTTTATAGCCTACTTGTTTCTTAAAATGTTTCTAGTCAAGTCAAAGTGTTTATTCGTCATATGCACAGTTAGGAAACGTGTTTCCCTGTACAATAAAATTCTTACTTTGTCGTCCACATGAATGCCACAAAATGCAAATGAAATATAAAGTAGATAAATAAGTAACACAAAATCTAAGGCACTTTAAGCAGAAAATGCAGAGATGTAATAAAAATCTATAAGAATATAATAAGAGAATGTATGCTGCATGGGAGCAGCATGTGCAGCAGTCAACAGTCAATGTGCAATTATGCATGTGCAAACTGAGAATGTAAACAGTACAGGTCGACAGTACATGACGTATTTCCTGGTAATAATCTCCTCAGCTGTTTAGGAGCCTGATGGCAGAGGGAAAGAAAGAGTTTTTCAGTCTAGAGGTCCTACACTTCACACTTCTGAACCTCCAGCCAGAGGGTAGTGAGGCGAACAGTCCATGCTGGGGGTGGGTGGGATCTTTGAGGATGGAGGCAGCTTTCCTATGCACGCTGCGGTGGTAAGTGCTCTGCAAATAAACTGAAAATGCAGACATGTTTTGTAAGGGACAAGTTTGACTGTCAGATTGTATTACGATGCAACATAATTTTTGAATGAATGAAATGCTGCATTTTCCTACTGACATATAAAACAAGAAGCAAGTGGTTGGAGCGGCAAAAACATAAAGCACAGCTTTGTCTCTGAGTTTGCCTCCACCTTGAAGTTTGCTGTGGTGTTATTTTTCAGTTTTGCTCTTTTAACCAAGACCTGTGAGACTTGTGTACTGGAAGATATTTTGGTGGAAATATACATTGGCTGGGATCATTTTACTGATAAATTAATACTGACAAAGCAAAAGGGACATATTAACCATTGGTGTAGTGCTGCTGGGAAAATGCTCCACCACTTTTCTTTTCTCCAAGAGAGGAAAAAGAACAGGCCTACTGGCATAATCTGGTTGAAATTCATAATGTTTAGTGCCAACTACAGATTTTGTTTACAAAAGACAACTGACAGAGCAAAACTCAGATCATCCAGACTGACAGACTAGAGCGTGATTTCCAGGAAGGGCCATGGAGACAAACGATCAGCAGCAGAAACAGACTTTACATTGAACTTCAGTGATGCTGGGATTTAAACAGACTGTTTTACCTGTGAGTGATCCACTGTAGGTTTGTATGCCACAACAGGGCACAGGATGGCCAAACTATGGCACATGCTGACCATTTGCGAGTCCCACACACAGCTGATGGGTCAGTTTTCCATTTACACTAACCCTTGTCATGACCAAATAATTCTGATGCATAATATAATCAACTATAACTGGGTGTACAGGGTATAAATTTTAATTCTAAAAACATTGTTAATTTATAGCATTTTGGTGCGCTGCTGTGAGTCCCTGTCTAAGTGGCAAGCAGCATGCCCATGTCTTGTGCACTCGCTTATGCACACGCATATTTACTAACTTGACCCAGTGCCTTTAAAATGCTGAACTGTTGACTTACATCAGCTTGTTGCTGGTCACTGGTGTAACTTGCTTCCTCAGGATACCAAGTGTGCCAAAACATGCCTACAAAGGCCCCTTGTTTGTGTTAACACTCCCAGATGGACGAGAGTGTATGTGGTATCTTGATGGTGGGGGCGGAGAAAAAAAATACACTGCATCAGGTGCACAATAGGAAATTATCCTTTGACATGGGACTGTATTCCTGGTGCTGGGTGGAAGATAGGGGCTTAGGTGAAAGATAATTGAAATCCATATTTATTTGTTTAAGTTGATGAGGCTACTTTTCACAGAATGACAGTCCACAACAAGTATATTCTCAAAATGACACATGAAGTATCAACAAAAACTGAGCAATAAAGTAGCTGCTACTTAGTGCTGTTTAATTTTCATTATATTTATAAAATTAAATTTCTGTTTTTCATGTCCCTCTCTTAACTAGTTAGTAGCCACCAGAGAGTGAAATTACAATATAAACTACACAGTACAATAGTAAATACAGTACCAGACCAGGGCTGGACCCAGCCTGTCTGATCTGGGGGAATAGGGGATTCTAGTAATAAAAGTCAGTGCGCCTTTGTTTTAACCTTGTTGTTTTATGTGTTTGAACATTTGCTACTTAAAGCTGTCTTCTTAATTTTCTCCAGGCCACAGCCTCTGAGAAATGCAAAGTTTTGTGTTGGATCTTTACTGTAGATTTTAGTGCAGACATGTAGATTTACCTCAGTTGAATAACAATTAACTTGAAGTGCTTGAACAAACTGAGTCTACATGAACATTACAGTATTGACTGTGAAGTTTTGTTCATTATTTTTTAAATACTCCCCACCATGAACTTGTCACCATTTCACCTTTCCCATTCAGATTTATTACCACATTAAAACAGAAGACTTCTGGGGTTTTTTTCTTCCTTTTTTGGTGCAAAAACTCTGACTCTGACTCATATTGTCAGCTTGAGTCTTACTTTTGCTGATCTACCAACTCCTCCTTTCAGTAATCATACTCTCCAAGTTTATTGCTGAAATATTATGAGGTGGGGCATAAAACACACACAGTGTGATAAAGAAAACTCCTGGTCAGGTAAACCTATTTGGAAATGAAGACAAGTGATCAACTGATCTGTGACTATACTCACCCGTGCTCCACACCACTGCCTGACTAGCTCCTGTACCTCTCACTCAGCCACCTGTTCTCCTCAATGACAATGCCGATCCAACCACCTCCTGTCCTGCTACCACCACTCACCTGGGCATCTAACCTTTTCCTGAGTACGCTAGCACCAGCAGAAATTCCACTCAGCTCCTCTTCTGCCTGCAACACCGGCCTGTGTGACCAGGCTCGTCAAGTCTTCATCTGCTCCCGTTCCTCAGCCAACCCCTGCATTTGGCCGTCAGCTAGGACTGATTCTGGTCTGAGACACCCATCCTTATACTTTCAGTCTAAATAAAGCCTTTTGTGTACTGCTGTCTGAGTCCATCATTGAGTCCTTCTACCTATCATAATATGTACTTGGTATCACAAGTATTAATATTAAGATTAAAGATGATATATTTCTGGTAACATCTAACATTAAAAACAAAGTTATGCTGTTTGCTTCCAGACAAGTTTAAAAAAAGAGGTTAGAATCAGCAATTACATAAATAACATCAACCTCTCAGCAGATCATCACTTTTGAGAGTTTTCAGTCTTCTTTCCCACCTCTGCATGTCACTGTTACATTATCACATCCAACTCAGACATCAGTTATGCAACAGTAATGCCCAGAACAAGAGGGTTCTGTGATGTTGTGTGAAAATGGGTGCACCAGTTTTTAATCCATTTTCATGCTAATTAGCAAAGAAGAGACTTTTATTTCCAAGTTTAGTTCCATTGGTTCCAAACTTCCAGGACCATTCTGGTCATGATAACATAATCTTGATCAGCTGTCAATTTGTCTACAACCTTTCTGACTGTCTGAATGCTCATATTTCTTTTAAGCAACATGACTGTGTTGTATGTCATAACCGCTGGAAATAAAGGCAAAAATAAGACCCAGGTTAGAGGTATTATCCTTTCATTCCATCTCTGTCTTTTTCAGTTCTCTCTTCTTCACCTTCCTGGGAAGTTTATCCAATTAACTGAGGATGGGAAGAGGCAGTCTATGCTAGTTCTCCCTGGGGTGCTGGGACCCCGCCCTCCCAGCAGGAGATGTGATTGGCTTGTCTGGGCGTTCCAGCGGCGCACCCAAGTGGAAAGAGGCGAAATGGAGGAGATCATTGGCCATCGATACCCAATTATATGACTAGAAGGGGTGCCGCTAGCTCTCAATGATCACCCAGCCTGGGGTATGTGTGCGGGCCCCTCTTTGCTTTCTGTTTGATGATAAATTGTTTTGCTGGAGGATTATGGTCAATGTAATTATGTCCAATGATGCTGAGCCACAGAGTGATTCTCAGAGTCAAGCTGTGAGGTTCTTATTGAAGAACTGGACTCAATTTATGGGCTTTGATTGCCATACATTCACATGGTAATTTCACAAAAAGCCTTTGCACCATGTAGACTATACACCAGAATGTGATAAGAAGTATCTTGCAAGGTCAAAATGTAATTGAGATCTAAACCATTTACTGTATGTAAAGTCACCTAAAATGTATTGTTCATTTTAACAGTGGTTATAGATATAAATGCTGTGCATGTTTGCACTGTTTTAAAATGATATGGGGTCAGCTGAGCAAAATCACCTATACCAGTATTTACATTTGCAAAAATGTATTTTTAATGTTAGTATTATATTAGTATTTTCAGACAGGAATCTCCGTGGACAGTGATGTTTGCGGATGATATTTTGATCTGTAGTGAGAGCAGAGAGCAGGTGGAGGAACAACTGGAAAGGTGGAGGTCTGCTCTGGAAAGAAGAGGAATGAAAATCAGTCGTGATAAGACAGAATACATGTGTATGAACGAGAGGGAGAGAAGTGGAACAGTAAGGTTACAGGGGGGCTGTGGTCAAGAAGGTGCAGGAGTTTAAGTATTGGGGGTCAACAGTTCAATGTGATGGGGAGTGTAGGAAAGAGGTGAAGAGGCGAGCGCAGGCAGGTTGGAGTGGGTGGAGAAAGGTGTCAGGAATGTTGTGTGACAGAAGAGTGGCAGCAAGAATCAAAGGAAAGGTGTACAAGACAGTAGTAAGACCAGCTATGGTGTATGGGTTAGAGACTGTAGCAGTGAGGAAAAGACAAGAGGCAGAGATGGAGGTAGCAGAGATGAGGATGTTGAGGTTCCCTTTAGGAATGACCAGGATGGACAGGATTAGGAATGAGCACATCAGAGGGACAGCTCAGGTCGGCTGTTTTGGGGACAAGGTCAGAGAGGCCAGATTGAGATGGTCTGGACATGTGTAGAGGAGGGATAGTGGTTATATTGGTAGAAGGATGTTGGAGATGGAGCTGCCAGGCTCAAGGTCAGATAGAGTTAGGTGGAAACAGATGATTCACTGTGGCGACCCCTAATGGGAACTGCCGAAAGAAGAAGAAAAAGAAGATGTCTGCTTTATATCTACAAGTTATTTATTTTATAGAAATCATGTTGACTTCATTAACCAATCCATATAACTAATTGATTCCAAAAAGATGCATTGCATTTCAGCTGTATGAGGTTTTTGGCCAGGAACACTGGCATAGGGCTAAACTTTGGAATCACATGAGGTCAGTCCAGTGAGAAGCCAGTTGCACTCACATTGTTAGGAGCCTGATCAAAAATCACTAGACACTCTTTTATTTTGTGATTCTTTGATTATCTTTAGTATTCTCTTCATTACTTTGTTCTCATATTACAGTCTGACGTTTTCTTTCTGAGTCTAATCTGCTGATACAGTAGACCAATATGATGCCAGTACACCCTCCATGCTATATACACTGATC
>NW_018128049.1:315227-325669 GCF_001952655.1 Monopterus albus
AGACAAATCCAACAGCCTCACCACTCTAGGTGTGATATCACCACTACAGCCCCCGACTCTCTCTTCATAGAGACCAATGTACAGTATTTCTCATTTTCAACCATTTTAACAAAGATTAAAATCAATTTTAATCTTTTGAAAAGTACAAATAGAAGTTAAAAGTTTAACACTAGAACCGCCAACAATGCAGTACCGCCTTGAACCGCCAGGAGGTCATTTTGACCTCACACCACTTCAGGCTTTATAATTGCAAATTAGAAGTCTTTTACAGGAATGTTTGGTCATTTTTTCAAAATAACATGTAAAAATGGATGAAATAAAACATCAGAATTTTAAAATGGATGAAATAAAACATCAGAATTTTATTTCTTTTATTTTAACAATATAAAAATGTAAATTCACTTCAGCTAAACTATCAGTGGAAAAATACACGTAATAAAATATGAGAAATTGGCCAAACAAATAAAAACATTAACATTGCTCATAAACACTGAACATTACAATAATAACAGTCCAGCATAACATAGATAGACAACTTTAGACAACTAGAAACTAAATTTCTTCAGTGTGAGAATTCCATCTCTAGAGCCAGTGTTTGTTGTCTCCATTCTGGGCTACTGTAGAAAGGGGACCCACTCCCTAATGTACAATGGCAAGAAAAAGTATGTGAACCTTTTGGAATTTCATGGTTTTCTGCATTAATTTGTCATAAAATGTGATCTGATCTTCATCTAAGTCAAGAGTACTGACGAATATAATGTGTCTACAAAAACACAAAAAATTCTGATCTTTCATGTCTTTATTGAGAACAACCATAAAAACCTCACAGTGCTAGTGGAAAAAGTATGTGAACCCTTGAGTTAATGACCTCAAAAAAAAACTAATTGCAGCCAGATGTGGCATCATTATGTAAGTTGAATAGATTTGAGAGATGAAATAACAGCAAAGAAAAAATGTGTTGGACCCGGAGATGAAAGATGATTGGATACAAATACACTTATGCAAAAGCCATAAGTGAACAGACATCAGAAAACAAATTAGAAATGCACAAAGAAGCCAACCTAGATATAAAGATAAGATATAAAATGTAATAAAAAATAAATGTAAAGTAAAAACACCATAACAGCTGGTGCATTGTGCTGAAGATGCACACATTTTTGTTCACCTTGCCCTGATATATTGTAAGTATTGTCTTGTCACTCTTCATCATTTTGATGTCATCCAGTGGTGCTTTCTGATGCACAGAAGATGGGAGTGAACGCCTGTTTTTGTTCACAGTGCCTACCAGGCTGGTGTCCCTTACTAGGAGTTTATGAACAAGGGGGAGCGATGTAAAAAAGTTGTCTGTAGTGACGTTTCTCCCCTTACCTAGGTAAGGCCGCATCAGGTTTATCGCTACACTATACTCATTTTGTATCTCGACAAAGCCATCTCCAGTTGATGAGTAATTGCTAACTGGTCTATTTTCTTTTGGTCTTCAAGTTAAAATAAATGAACTAAACACTAACAATTACAACCTCAAGTAGCTCTGGCTATGCCATGCTGTCTTTAGCTCCTTTTACACTGCCAATTCAAGGTGGGATTATTGTGCCAATTTTCCACCACACCATTCTCCAAGTCACCGTGGGTGTTCAGAGTAGAAACACCTTGGAGAAGGGAAATGAGCGTATTCAGCATATCCAACCTGCAGGTGACTGGGAGATGTAGGGTTTTTACTCAAACAAAGTTACATGCATTTTAATAGTGAAGAGAGGTCAAAATGACCTCTTGGCGGTTCTAGTGTTAATCTACAGTAGGTCAACCTCATCATCAGTGAGCCATGGGCGTCCATGACCCTGTCTCCAGTTCACCATTTGTCCTTCCTTAGACACTGTTGGTAGGTACTAACCACTACAGACCAACAACACCCACCAAGACCTGCAGACTGGGAGATGCTCTGACCCAGTCATCTCACCATCACAGGTTGGCCCTTGTCAAAGTCACTCAGATCCTTACACTTACCCATTTCTCCTGCTTCCAACACATCAACTTTGAGGACTGAATGTTCACTTACTGTCTAATATAGCCCACACACTGACAGGTGCTATTGTAACAGATAGTCAGTGTTGTTCACTTCACCTGCCAGTGGTCAGAATGTTATGACTGATCGATGTAGATATATAAAGCATGTGAAGCATCATTATTGCTGCCTTACTGAGTCAAAGACCTTAAACTGAATAAATGTTACTGTTAAAATTATAAATGTTTTTTAAAACCTGCATTTAACATGGATCTGACTTGTAGCTGATCTCTGACCTGATCTATACCAAACTAACGAATGCGACCAGTGCATCACTAACTTGACTTTCTTAGTAACCTTATTAAACTCAGTGTTTTTGTTTTCTGGCCTGCAAACACCCTCTAAATGGTCAAAAATGGATTACTGTAGCTGAAATTACAGCCAAGCAAATACACTGGGAACTTAACTCTGAGATGACTGATTGACTTTTATTCACTCAAAAAAGAAGAATAAATGTTCCTGGGCCCCAATCACTTTGTATGCATCTTAGTTACCGAACTACCAATTGTTAACCAGCTATGTTATAACATTAAGTAATACTATTGCAGAGCAGTGAAGACAGAGACATAATACTATACCTATGAAGCAATGCATTGACCAAGTTGCTCATAGTGTGTACGTGTAGTTATTCTTTGTGATTTCTCTGTTGCACATCTCTGATCTGTCATGTACATTATTAAGTATCACATAAACTCCAGTACTGCAGGATGGTAAAGGTAAACTTCATTAGGAGTGGGGGTGACATGTATGGCCTCCAGGCTTCCACCACAATAATTAACTGAGAGATTTTTTTCCTCAGCTCCAGTCTCTCTGATCCAGGCCAGTACTGACAACCTTACATTCCTCTTCCCCTCCTTCATCTGCCATATACAGGTCACAGACGGCGGCCCGGCACCCTGAGGTGTCCTGTAAATGTGCCTGTGGAGTGATGGGCGGGCTTCCCTCGATGCCACATTCATTTGCACATCAAGAATGCAGGGAAAGAAGCTTTGACCCAATTAATGCGGAGGAAAACAGATTAAATAAAGTCTGCTGCCTTACTCCTGGACATCCAGTGTGACTGTGTGTGTACAAGTGTGTGCAGACGGATGATGAGGTCATGCAAAGGCCACAGGATGAAAGTAATGCAGCTCTCAGCTAATCACAGAGGGTGTGGACAACAGAGGTAGCTGCCTGGCTCAGAGGCACTATGACTGTAGCAGAGAAGGTTCTAAGGGGGCCTAAAACTGAGACCTGAGTGCAGCCTGTATTCCAGACTCAACCTGACTGAACTTAACTTTTATTTGAAAATCTAGGACCTGAACCTGACCTTAAAGGCTGTTTCTTTGTTGAGATTTAAAGTTGATTTAAATCCAGAAAACAGATATGATCTTAACTCAAGTTCTATTCTGGGGCTTTCAGTCACACGATGTGATTATTATTTAAGTCAACATGGATGAGTCTTTAGTTTCTAAATGGACCTGGAGGTGAGATTGATTTGTCACTTTAGTTTTTATTATTCCTTCTAGTTGTTCCCTAGTGGTTAGGGTGCAGCAGTCTCGCCGCTGTGGCGTGGGTCTGAGTCAGGGTTGCGTTACGAAGGGCATCTGGCGTAAAACACATGCCAAATGTCAACATGCAAATTGTCAGTGTGAAAACGGTTGCTGTGGCGAAAAAAGTCGAAAGTGACATTCATTCAGTTTTTATTATTTCTTCTCTAAAGGCAAAGTAATAATCTTGCTTTGGCTGACAAAATGATGGTAACATATGCATTATGCATTAGTTAAACAGAATATGGCACAGTTTCACACAACCAAAAAACACAAATAGGTAATACTTGCCAGTTAGCCACTGCTTTTAGATCACATTTAGTGACACAAATTACCAACTACCAGCTATAGACATACCAGATGTAGACATTCAAAGTGTCACACTTTTTCACTGCATTCTTAACCCTTTCCTACCACCGCAGGGTGCGTAGGAAAGCTGCTTCCTCAAGGACCCCACCCACCCCCAGCACAGACTGTTCACCTCCCTACCCTCTGGCCGGGGGTTCAGAAGTGTGAAATGCAGGACCTCCAGACTGAAAAACTCTTTCTTTCCCTCTGCCATCAGACTCCTAAACAGCTGAGGAGTTTATTACCAGGAAATACGTCATGTACTGTCGACCTGTACTGTTTACATTCTCAGTTTGCACATGCATAATTGCACATTGACTGTTGACTGCTGCACATGCTGCTCCCATGCAGCATACATTCTCTTATTATATTCTTATAGATTTTTATTACATCTCTGCATTTGCTACTTAAAGTGCCTTACATTTTGTGTTACTTATTTATCTACTTTATATTTCATTTGTATTTTGTGGCATTTATGTGGACGGCAAAGTAAGAATTTCATTGTACAGGGAAACACGTTTCCTAACTGTGCATATGACAAATAAACACTTTGACCTTTGACCTGCATGAGGCTCATAAAATCCAACCTGCAGTTCTCCTTATGGTCACAAGATGTCACAAAGCCTACTATACCATCCACCAACAGTATAGGGTTCTGAATTGTCAGACCATGCAGTCTTTTTATCATGCTGGTACTGTTTATAATCTGTTACGTTGGGTTTCACATCTCTAGTCACAGATCTACTGCATTAAACATGGTTAACACAGCACCATAAGTTAGATGCATATAGTAGTGAATGCCCTGTACAGTCTGCTGCAAAGAACTAGACAACCTCTTTGTAAACACTCATTTAAAATCTGATTTATCACACAGCTGCTGTCATAACCATGCATCTACATTGACTTTTACAGAAAATGTGGTTGGCATAAAATTGTCTGTAGATTTTATCAGCAAAAATACTGTCAATGTGGGGTCATTAAAACAGAATAGCTCATACTATAGGACAGAATGGGAGTTTATCTGCTGTGTAACATTGCACTTTTTTTAAACCACCACTCCTAAATTAGTATTTTATAGCCTACCTCTTAGGTCACCATGTCTCCTAAAATGTTTCTCTGTAACTCCCGTTTAGGGATTGTGTTTGATTGTTGAAACATATTCTGATGCAACGTCTTTTTTGAATAAATGTAGCCCTGTCCTCCTATTCGCTTTCCTATTTGATTGCAAAGAATTGCACTCATTCCCACTTTTATTCTTTTTTTTTTGTTCCCTCTGTACTGAAGTCAGATTCCTTAAATTTAGGGAATTCTGATTCTGAGGTGTGGTTGATCCACTGCTAGGCTTCTTGATCATGTGGGGGCGGTGCCACCTGGTGAGAAGTGACACATGACTCATGGTATCAGTATGGTGTTACCAGCTTGCAGCATGGATCTCTTGGTCCTGGGCATTATTTTAACTCCTCATCAGAAAAACAAGTGAAAGACTCCATTTTTAATTCTTGCTGCAATGAAATTACAAATAAAAAGTGACTGCTATTGAATGTAAGGATGTTTTCTTGATGCAACATTTCAGTCAATCATGTGTCTCCATAAGCCAGCTCTGTTGAAGGTAGAATTCAGTGCCAGGCAGCACAATGTTTATTTGCTTATGGGCATTTACCAGGCATTCCCTTTAAGAAAGGGGACTGGAGAGTGTGCTCCAATTATCAGGGTATCACACTAGTCAGCTTCCCTGGAAAGCTTACGCCAGGCTGCACCGGAGCCATTGGAACTATCCGGTACTTGTATATCCGGAGTGAGAGTTGTATCTTTATACTCAACAAGAAGTCAAACACATTCCCATTTGGTGTCAGTCTTCATTAGGGTTGTCCTTTTTCATCCATCCTGTTTGTGATTTTCACTGACAGGATCTCAAGGCCCAGCCAAGGAGAGGAAAGTGTCTGGTTTTGGGGACCTCAGAATTGCATCTCTGGTATTTGCAGATGATGTAGTTTTGTTGGCTTCATCAGACCATGACCTCCAACACATTCTGGGGCAGTTTGCAGCCACGTGTGGAGTGACGGAGATGAGAATCAGCACTTCTAAGTCTGAGGCCATGGTGTTGTGCCAGAAAACAGTGGATTGCTCCCTCTGGGTTGGGAGTGAGTTGAGATACTTAAAGTGAAGGGTAAAATCGAGCATGAGATTAATAGGCGGATAGGGGAAACATCAGCAGTAATGTGGACATTGTACCAGATTGTCATGGTGAAGAAAGAGCCAAGCTAAAAGGCAAAGCTCTCAATTTACCAGTCAGACTATGCTTCAACTCTCATCTATGGTCGTGAGCTGTGGCTACTGACCAAAAGAATAACATCATGAATACAAGTGACCAAAATGAGTTTCCATTGTAGGATGGTCGATCTACCCTTAGAGATAGGGTGCAGAGCTTGGACATCCGGAAAGGACTTGGAGTAGAACCGCTGCTCCTTCACATCAAAAGGAGCCAGTTGAGGTGGTTCAGGCATCTATCATTTAAAAGCGAAAACGGACCCTTGCTGGTTGCTCAAATCATTTGTTATGCTTCGCCTCATGTCACCATTGTCTGGGCCATTCAGGTTCAAACAGTGGCACTTGAACACACTGCACAAACTACAACCAATGGCCAACTAGCACGTACGTTCTGCACCTGTGTGACCAAAATAACTCCCACTACCAGCAGGTGGCGGTATCTGTATTCACCTTCTGAAAGGGAAAGAAGAAGAGCTAGACTGGAAATAAAGCTGTGAACAAAGCAGCTGTTGTTCAACACAGCTGCTGTTTATAGCTGATTTTAATCGAGAATATGTCTGATAAGAAGTTGCAAATGGCACCATCATTTTCTGCCCTTGGTCTTTTGGTTGTGGAATAGGAAAAGAGAGCAGAGAAGTGAAAACTATACTAAATGAGTGATATCATGGATAATACAGCGGCAGGCTGAAGGAGTGTTCCTGAACCAGTCACTCCTCTTGCATTGATTGACAAAGCTGAACATCCAGTCAGAGTGGTCTCTCTCACCAACAATGCCTGGGCAGCCCAACGCTGATGGGCTGGACACACCGGGAAAACAAGGCCAACACATACTTAGCAATGGCCCAACAGTCAAGCATGTCTCAGCCCCAATTTCTTTTGTAAACATAAATTGAAAACCTCAATATATTTGATCATAGATCATACAAACGATTGTCATATGATTTTGTCAGCCAGTGTTGTGAGCACTCAGTACCAGATGTTGCTATAATACAATTTTGGTGATTCCCAACTGAAAAGAAGATGAAGAAGCTACAAAAATTTACAACAATGCTAAGGTTGATGGATGCAAATCACATGATAACAGCAACTGACACAGACTGTTGGCACAGTCAGAGAGAGAGAGAGAGAGGGGAGAACGTGAACCTGATCCCACAGATTTTGGTGGGATCTGTCAAATTCAGGTAGGGTACAGATCTCTAATGGAGTGAGAGGGAGAAAAAAGGGAACAGAGAATACACAGCGATGTAATCCTGAGTAGGAAAATGAGAGCCAGAGACAAAGAGCAGGAAGAAAACAAGAAAAGAAAGTGTCAGAGAAAGGAAGAATGAGGTAGACAAAGATGGAGCAGGGAGGGAGGAAAAGAGGTGGAGTGATATCGCTTGGCCCCATGCCTTGTTAGCTCTATCATCCCTTTAATTAATAGTGTTTTTAGGAAGACGTCTGAACTGTGTCATTTCCATTATTGGAAAACTCAACGCGATTAATGAATAATTTTCATTTTTGATCCATTATATCAATATCATGCTAGTTGATCTCCTCTTTTCCGCACTGCTGAGTGATAGCATCGTTTTCTGCCCCTCGATCAAATTTAATTTGGCCCCCTATTATATTATACTGTTGCAAGTGAAGTATCAATTTTTGTCAGGCAATTAGAAGCTATAACCTGTGAAGCTATGTTTGATAGGCATTGTAATTGGATTGTTTCAGCAATAGCTTGAAACACTTTGAGCTTTTCTTCATTTTACCTGCTCCCCCCTAAAGTTCTCGTCTGGTTGTGATTTTTGATAAGGTCTCAGTCTATATGTGGAATTTCAGAGCTAACAAAAGTAAGGGGTGGGGACGGTAGTGAAGCAGTTCTTGCAGAAAGTGGTCCGTGGATTTGAGTAGATGTGAAATATGCCATGCAGTTCTGCTTTTCCTGCTGTTGTGTCAGGTGTTTGTCTGTTTTGATCCTGACCCCACCTCAAGACACCACATTAGAGAGGTTTTCAACTTTTCAGCAGACAGAGAAAGCAAAGAAGCTTGGAAATTTGAAAAGCGATGGGGATGCAGTGGAAAATAAGAGCTGGTTGATCCAATTCTGGCACTCAGAGTTTTTCAGGATAGCAGTGAAACTCATTTGTGCTTTTTTGTTTTATGAAAACAGTAGGGCCATGGCTGCCATTGAAAAGGTCGGCCCTTAAGAAATTCCCAGGAACAATATCAGAACATGACTTCTGGAAAGGATTTTCCAGTCTACAATTCTACACTAATTACACATGCCCTGAAAAACTATTTTCTTAATGTACTGCATGAATGATGGGGTCCTACATGAATACTGTTTTCTACCAAAATTTTGGACAGTTTTAGAACATTCTAAACAGATTTGGCTATAGAACAGTTTTGGTTACTCCAAATGAGATGATATATATACATTTCCATCCAACTGTTTTCAGTTAGTGAATAAAAATCCTGAGTTTAGGAGTCGATAGAAAAAAACCATCATAAAAACAACCAACCAAACAAGAACAGCAACAGAGTGATGAGATGGGACAGTGGCCTTCCTCACCATCATACACAGAAATGTCAGATTTCTTATTATTATTATGACAATTACTGTACCACTTGGAGTGGGCAGGGCTCCCTTCTAAAACAGTGATGCCAAATATTTGTCCATCAGTCAGGATTTAGCTACATTTGAATTGCCTTATTTATGCCAGATAGTAAACAGCATGCTGCATTCTGGGATCTGCAATAAATGATCTGTCTGATACCGGGTTGAGACTACACACTTTAAGCAAAATAAGAGCCTCACCCGTCCGTCTGTAGTCTTTTCAGACTGAAAATGGGCATCAGACGCTGATCAGAACTGATCATTTTATCTTGTATAATGTCAGTAAATGACGACCAACCTCTAGCATATCAGAATTTTTTTCTACTTCTACAACATTTGGAGGTGATGGTTGTCACGTGAAGTGAATATAATTTAGTTATTCTACTGTGCATGTGCGTTTGGCAGACCCCCGGGGTTTCTAGACAGAAAGAAGCAAGGCACTTCCCGCCTTCTGTTGTTGTATCCAATAAAGAGTGTTTCACCGTTAACCGACCTGACTGTCGGAGTGATTTGCTGCCATAGATAAACGTCACAATGCTGACCAATAGTAGTCTTTTGTCTGCAACACCCGTGGCATATATAACCAAACATACTCTATTTGTCAACTTGTTGAATGAACAATATCAATATTACAGCTAACATTAGCATGTTAGCTTCCATAGTCAGCCTTGTGAAATGCTTTGTAAGGCTAGCTAGCTTTTGGTTTTAAACACTGTTAGTTTTACATCAAGTTCTGCTTGAAGGATAGACGTAGTGGCCTCTTTATGTGACCCATGGAGGCAGTTTTTTTTTGTCTTTTTTTAAATGCTTTTTTGAACACAAGCAGCCATGAAAGATGTCACTGTGAACTGTGGGGTACAAATGTTTAATCTGTCATAGACATTGTGAGTTGATACAAACACAAAATACACAGGGAGAACAGAGCGCGGAGCAAGTGGATAACATATAAAAAGGTTGGAACACAAACGAACTGGCAACTCAGCGGCTCAAAAAGATGAGCAGATGCGCGACCGCATCGTGATTGGGATCCGTGATGAGCAGGTGTCACAAAAACTGTGGACGTAACCGCGGCGATGATGGGCTATGTCCTGCAAGAGGAAAAAAATGTATGAAGTGCAATAAAACTGGACACTTCGCTGTAGCATGCTACTCAAAGGCCATACAGGAAGTTACAGAAGCTGAAGAGGATGACTGCATGTTTTTGGGGTCTGTTGAGATGAAGCAATGTAAAAGTCTGCTACTAGCAGAGGATGAACCACCGTGGCGCACTACTTTGACGTTAGCAGATACGCCTGTCTCGTTTAAAATCGATTCTGGTGCTGACACGTCAATAATGTCCGAGACAACCTATGAAACACTGAAGAACAAGCCAAAACTCAGTGTAGTGAGAAACTCCTTGCAAAGTCCAGGTGGTGTGGTAGGGACAAGGGGGCAGTTTTTAGCAAAAATCAGAGCTCAAGTTGATGGACAACTACGAAACTGCTGCTTTCGTGTAACAGTGGTCAAGAGCAATGGAGAAAATCTCCTTAGCCGAACGGTGGCAACTAAATTGGGTCTAATTAAACGCATTGATGAGGTCTACGCTTTTCAGGGTCTAGGTACACTAAAAGGTGAACCGGTGAAGATCACCCTGAAGGATGGGGCA